>NC_143568.1:54367142-54523571 GCF_054136105.1 Typopeltis vanoorti | reverse complement strand
CAATAACAATGATCAGAATATAACCTTTTGTACCTTTTTGTACAGAATTCTTAAATCTCTTCACCAATGGCTTCGAATATACAGAAAAAATGCAGTGATATTGAAATATGCAGTCGGTTCTGCATATTTTGAAACGAATACATAGGAAAGAATGTATTTTGGAGACACTTTATGTGACTCCAAACGGAATGTACACGCAGGTAAAAAAAAGTAAACAAGGAACCAATAACTTCGAATTGAACGCATATAAATCGAAGGATACGAATGTCCAAAGGTTTTCCTGCAATTTTGATTCGTATAATTCTTTCATTTACAGGCCAATAGAATTCATTTAGAATTTTTTTTCATGTTACTCCAACACCTGGTGTGTGCTTATCACGTTCTGAACAGATAAAA
Source organism: Typopeltis vanoorti (assembly GCF_054136105.1). NCBI lineage: Eukaryota > Metazoa > Arthropoda > Arachnida > Uropygi > Thelyphonidae > Typopeltis > Typopeltis vanoorti. The sequence goes on along the minus strand of NC_143568.1, from coordinate 54,523,175 downwards.
TTACCTCTTTAGATTTTTTCATTTTCTGTCCATTTCCTCTCACTAACTCTTATTATGTCTATAATGGAACTTGGGGATTAGACTGTCTTAGATATCCTTAGATAATCGTCTAAAGATATCTTCAAAAAATTCATAAACGTCAGTTCAAGTTTATTGAAATTATCTAATCCTTAGATAATCTAATTTGCATGTTAAGTGTCATTTATTATTTATATCAAAATCTAGTTTGTTAAACCAAATAATTATGAACTACAAGTCATATCTTTATTTATTTAAGTTTCATTGATGTTTGCAGACTGACGTAACACCTAATTGTGAAACATTCCTAGATGATGGTAAACCTCGAATACCCAGCAAGTTGCTGCTGCAGAATCTGGCAGTTTGCCTTTACAATAATAAAAGCGATGATCTCATTGAAGCAATGTTCTCTCTGAACAGCGTAAGCTAAATGTCAAGATTATTTATTTTCTCATAAAATTAACTTATTTTTTTTTATCCAAATAAAATTACAGCCAATGTCTAATATTCATTCAATAAAATTCTTTGAACCGCTATTTTATTCTACGATAATAGTAATATTAATAATAATTTTGTATTAATGCAATAATATTTTGAGAACTCAATAATAATTTTTTTTAAAAATTTTATAGCCTTTCAGAATTCCACAAATGATTCAAGATAGATTTTCGTGCCCAATTCTTAATAAAGGCGAGATTCTTCATACCATTGTATGTACAAGCAAATCTGAAATTCATCACAATACTCATGAAGGAGTGAAAGCAGTAATAAAAATAGCCATATTTATGAAGTTGCTGAAGGACAAGGAACACAAGTCCTATTATTGTAAGTTAATATTTTCACTACGTTGATAATTCTAAGTGCATCCATGGACAGTATAATTTTAACTTATAAATAAATATAAGCAATACGTCTACTGGATCTTATGCGAAATTATGCTGAATAACGATCGTTTTTTCCAGATGACACAGATAGATGGAACGGCTTGCAGTATTTCATTCCCCAAATTCCAGTTGGCGGCACAGAAAAGGATGTAATCAATGTACTGAGCAGGTTCTGTGCTTCAATGGAATCTTCTCCACGACAATACAGCCCAGGAGATTTTTATGATCTTTATTTTAATGTAAGGGGGATTTCATCAAAATCCATTCTAGAAAACGTTTATAATTATCTCAAAGCTGGTCATCCGTGTAATTCTTCTAAAGTGATGTAAGTTCAAGGTTATTGAAATTATTTATACTATTTATTAGAACTGATGAGAGAATGAAAAGTTTGATAGTTTAAGAGACGGATCTAAAAATAATTTTACACGGTGATTTAGGTAATAGATACTTTTGTTTTTATAGCAGATAATCAGATAATATAGTGTTTTTTATAAATTAAACATAATTTATAAGAGATTTTGCGATAGCAAGAAATTATGCGATCCCAAATGAAATTATATTTTATATCCGATTTGGGACAGCACCTATATACAGTTCTGTACTGAATTTGCACATCACAAGTATGTGATGCGCAAGTATAGGTATTGAAGAGTTACAGAAGATTATGACAGACTCTCAGATGGCTTCCGCACCTCGAAAAAATGCCATGTATTGAGAAAGTGAGCGGAGGGAGGGATTAATATAGTTTGAAGATGGTTAAGAATATTTGAAGTTTTGAAATGAGTGGGAGGACAATTGAGGATAAATAGAGTGGGTATCACGTTTCATGAGTGGTGATATTGAACAGAACTTTTGTAAATTTTCTATTCATCGACTAAAACGTAGTTCTTAGGGATAAAAAATAATTAATATGCAGAAAATGAATAATATAAAGAATGATTAGTATATGGAAACAGGATAAAGTTACGAATTAAGAAACAGTTGTAGAATTTTTCAACAACTTCTTTAACAATTTTATTTCTCGTTAAATGAGAAAAATTTCGAGTTTTATATGAATGAAATGATAAAAGGATAGATAGCTATTAACTGAATATACAGTAAACATATATTAAATAATTATTAAGTACTAATTAATAGAAAGCAAACTGATGAAGACCTATTAAATAACAACGCACTGATTAATTAATATTACATAAATATCCTAACAATAATATCAATTAATGGATAAGAGGAATGCGCGGTGACTATTGTTTTGAGAGAATATCCTAAGAGATTAATGGTACTTGCAATCGTACTGTTTAATTAGGTTTTCAATTGAAAATGCTCAGGAAGGGAGAAGGTGAAATAGTGGAAATGCACGTCTTGTGGCGCCAGGACAGAAGAATCAAATTATAAACCTTTTGCATTTCTAGAGCAGAGATTTGCAGGAATACTCGTAGTTAGGACTCAGATACAAAATTTAGTTCATAAAAAAAGAGAATTCTCAATAAAGATGGCTTTTATTTGTTAAGTAGACATCGTCTTCGTGTTTAGCAATTTACATTTTACAGTATCGAACATACTGGACAAGAAAAGCATATACGCAAGCAGTTTTCGAATTTTCGAAGGAATTTAGAGGATTACCGAATGGAAAGTTTTTATTTCAAATAGGAAAATGAAGAAGAATGATAAACTAGTGGTTTATAAGAGAGAGAGAGAGATTCGCATCATTTCAGATAGTGCAAAAATTATGGAAAGTCACTGAGAATGATGTCGATACAGCATTTAATCCAGGTGTTGTGAATATACATAATCTGTTCAGTGTTGCAAAGTAGATATATTGCTGTTGCAATATATCTACTCTGCATAAGAATATTTAGCAGGTGAATGCCCATTTGTATTGCCTTTTATGAAATCGTGTCTCGACTGTACAGAGTATAACTTGTATTTTGGCAACGATGATTCTCTAAACGTTACAGAGACCAACGAATAAAGTAATATTGAGACTATGGAAGAATAACTATGAGGAAAGACTGAGAGAATGAGAATTGGCGGACGCACAAGTTAGTGAAGCGAATTCACTAAATTTATACTCAAGAGAATATTCACGATACTCATGATGAAATGAGAATATCTGTTAATCCTTGGAAATTGTAATCAAATGATAACTAAATAAACAAATATTTGGAAGTGAAGTATGTTTCTTTTTTGCCATTACGGTGGTGAGTGAAATTTGTTAAAGGAGGAGGATATGATGGGCACAAAAAACTGCGAATGATTTTCAGATACTGGATAGGCATTATACTATATAGGCATAGGGATAATCACCTTATCCTCGAGTTACGGTTGCGAAGTCCAAGAATATTTGTAAAGGTCTTGGGGGCTTAAATGCCCGTTCGGACCATTCATAGGAGAGGTATTATAGCATTCAGTGTTATTTCAGTATAAACTGAAATATTTCACTATTTAGTACAAACCTCTTCTTACGACACTTCTGTAGATTTCATATAGGTCATACAAATATTTTTTTTATCGATCTCTTAAATATTTACATATATGCAATGATCATTATTTTACAAGGTTTAGCACTAAGTGCTACATATAATTATATTTCAATAATGATGATAACATAGTTTTTTGCTATCTTTTAAAATAATAATCACAGTAATAATTTACAATTATGTAGTTCAGAGTTGCACAAGTTACATAATATTACATGTTGTAGTTTACTTTTAAAAAAAAAAAAGTTTGAGAAAGTGTGATTATACAACAGTATTTACACAATTAATATTATATTTCCTAATTCTCACAAACATACCATGTAAACACATTATTTACATAATTTTTTAATAATAAGAATAATTTATTACATTATTTTTTCATGTTACATAGTAATATTATATTAATGATATTATCACATGATAATCAGTATTTCAGTATCTTCTTTATTGTTATATACTTTACTGACTGTTTTGTTACATAATCTGCACTGTTTGATTATAAGGATCACGGATTACGTAATAATGATAATGATAATTTTTTTTTTTTGACAAAGTTTATTATCCTCTTCATATATACAAAATATTTACAAATATACAATTGAAGTATTATTATTACATTTTTGTTCACTGCAAATATTCAGTATTTAATGTTAAGTGAATATCTTATTTAAATACATAAATAATAATAACTAACAATGTATTTTCCATTTTTTCATACATATTTACAATTATTCATTTCATGTGTTAAGAGAGAGATATTTTTCATATTAACGATAATGTTTGTGAAATAATATTTTTAGATAAATATGCATACTTTTTTTCAGCATTTTGTCATTTACATTTATATTTTCATCTGCAGTTTAATTAATTCTAAACTTATATTGATAGTTTCTTTTTTGGTATAAGCAGGGAATGCTGATGGATTCATTTCACGTATTCACAATGCTATATTTAAATTGAAAATAATATTAATAATATTTTTTAAATTAATAATAACACTGTATTTTACGTTTTTTCACAAACATGTTTACAATGATTAATATAATATGCTAAGAGTAATATCTTTTATTATGACAATATTGGTTATGGATTAAATTTGTATAAATATATATACTAGTTTTTTCCTACATTTTATCTATTCATTTATATTTCAAAATTAACAACAAATAATTATAATAGTAATAATATTTTTTTAAAATTTATTTATTATATTACATACATTTGTTACAGTTATTACATACATTTGATTACATATGATACAGTATTACTTACATTTGTTTACATATGCTACTTACATTACGTACATTTGTTTACATATAATACATACATTACATACATTGGTTTTCATGTGATATATACTTAACATGAATTTGGTTACATTTGATACATACTTTTTTTTTTTTCTGGATAAGATGTAATTTCTCAGCTTTCATCCTCGAAGCTTATTTGTAAGCATATTTGAGGATGACACCAGTTGGTTATTATTTATTGGTTTGTTTGCTGAATTGGGAAGCTACGAAATCTATGATTGAGAAATTCACACACACACACACACACACACACACACACACACACACACACACACACACACACACACACACACACACACACACACACACACACACACACACACGCGCGCGATAACTTGGAATGTATTGATGCATCTCTGAACTGGAAGCCTGAACGAATATATTGTGTTTCATTAAGTTTGTATGGTATTTTGGGTGCATGCTTCTTGTTCATGGTATGTCCTTAGAGCTCTTTTCAGGCTATTGTAGTTTGTAAGGTTTCTGTATTCAAAAGGTAATTTGTTTATCATGTCTGGGATGTAGAAGTTTCGCGTGGCCTTTCTGTAGTGATTATTGTATTTATATGTGATATAATTAGTTGTCTGATGTCTTGTTATACGGTATGTATTTCTGACTGTCCTGTAGTTGGCATCGAAATAATGTTTCAGCAGAGCTGCATAGTGACATAAATGTTTTGTTGTCAGTATTTTGTGTACTGACATTGCAGTGTCTCTTTGTTCAAAAGGTCAGTATTATCATTTTGTACTGTAACGACATTAATCTATTTAGTTTGTAGGGTGAACAAAAAGCATACGTTATTATAGCGTATCTTAGTATATTTTGGCATAGTGCTTTGTATATTAGTTTTTTCAGGTGTGTGGGAGCTATGTCTTTCAACCTGTAGCGTTTGCCAGTAATTGTTCGGAGTTTGTTGTGTAGATGGTTTATGTGGCTATTCCAGTTCATATCTGCATCGAAGTAAATTCCAAGGTATCGTACTGTTTCAACCTGAGTGATTGTAGTGGTTTTCTGTGCATTTTTTATGTTGAAGAGTGGATGTTGGATGGTTAAATAATATATATATTTTTTTAAAACATTTTATTATGTCTCAGTATAAGTTACATACAATAATAATTTTACAGTATTTACAATAAGGATTATACAGAATTTATTTTTTTATGTCTCAGATGAATTGCATACATAGTTGCTGTAGTAATTATATATATATATAATATTTATAACGCATTACAAGTGTGTATAACAGATACTTGCAAGTTAGTAATTTTCTTCCTCGAAGCTTAGCAGAGCTTATCTGAGGAAGATAATAGATGACAGAGGGTGGTGGTTTCATGGTTGTGTTCCTATACTGGTCACAAGCCAGGTGTTGATTTTATTGTTTGTTGGTACGTGCTTGAAAGACTTCGACTGCTATTACAGTTTAACTTTTTTTTTGTGTGCAAATAGGGTTGGATTTAGACATGGTGTGTTTGTTTCTTTGTGTTCTTGTAGTGATAGTTTTTGAGAGGGGGGTTGTCATAGGTTTGTGTGTGTGTGTGTATGTGTGGTGGGGGAGAGAGAAACAGGAATTGCTCTAATTTTCATTCTCGCTATAATATTTATATAGTGCCTGTTTCAGCTCTCTGTATGTTCCTAGGTTTCTGTTGTCGAACGGCAGTTTGTTTATCATGTCAGGTACGTAGAAGTTTCGGGTGGCTTTGCCATTGTGATTGTTGTACTTATATGTTATGTAGTTTGTTGACTGTGGTCTTGTTATTTGATATGTTGTTCTGGTTACTCTATATGTTGGGCTGTAGTAGTGTTTTAACATGACTGTGTAGTGGCGTAAGTGTTTCACCTTAAATATTTTGTGTTTTGTCCGTGCTTCCTGCATAAGAGTGGGTTGTTCCCAGAATATCAGTTTTATCATTTTATCTTGCAACCATTGTAGCCTGTTAAGTCTGTAGTCTGCACAGAATGCGTATGATGTGATTGCATATCTTAAAATGTTTTCACATAATACTTTATAGATTAGTATTTTTATGTGGGTTGGGGCAATGTCTTTTAATCTGTATAGTTTGCTTGCTATTATCCTAAGCTTGGTATGTAGGTAGTTTGTATGGCTATTCCAACTTTGATCAGCATCGAAGTTGCATGCTGATCCAACGAAGATGGTGAAAACAACACGCTACCTTGGACATTCTGTCCAAGGTGGCGTGTTGTTTTCACCTCTATGATGGTTGTGATTTTAGGTTCTGCACTTTGTGTATAGGAGGATGAATGTTTGATAGTGAGATATTTAGTTTCTATGGGCAGGTTTTGGGAGTTTTTGAATATCATTAGCTTTGTTTTTCCAGGGGTTATATATATATGCCGTTTTCGGTTAACCAGTTAGTGATTTGATTGATGTCGTGTTGCATATTTTTGTAAGCGATATTTGCATTGTTGCGAATGGATACTATGGCAGTGTCGTCTGCATACTGGAAGATTTTACTTTTTGGGGGGAGTTGGCTTATGTCGTGTGTGTATATGTTAAATAGAATGGGAGATAGGACAGCTCCTTGCGGTACTCCACAGGTTACATGTACCTCTTTGCTGTGTGCTGATCCTATACGTGTGATGTGCTTTCTGTTTTTCGTGTATGCTTTAAACCACTGGAGTAGACGACCTCCAATTCCGATATGGGTAAGTTTCGTTAACAAGGTTTTATGTGTTAGTGTGTCAAATGCTTTTGTTAGGTCAATGAAGACCACTAATGTTATTCTGTTTTTATCCAATGCAGCGTTTATTAGATCTGTGAAATCTTCCAGGAGTGTTGCTGTTCCTTTATTTTTTTGAAAGCCATATTGTGTTTTGGGTATGATTTGAAATTTTTCAACGTATGTGGAGAGTTTCTGATGTACAATGCGCTCCATGATTTGGTTGATTACAGGCAGCGTGGCGATAGGTCTGTAATTACTTATTATGTTTCTTTTTCCCTGTTTGTGTATGGGTGTGATTAATGCAGTCTTCAGTGTTTCAGGTATGTGTCCCGTTTCGAAGATTTTATTTAACAGTTTTTGTATAACTGGAAGTAGGTCGGTTGAGTGTTTCTTGATGTCTTTTGGTCTGATTCCGTCTATCCCCCGGTCCTTTGTTAGGATTAATTTGTTGAATTGCCAGTGATAGTTCTTCTTTTGTTACTGTGAGGAACCACATCGACTGGGTTGCTCGTGGACCTAGTGGAGAATGTTCGTTTGTGTGAGGAAAGGTTGTTTCTTGTAGCTTTTGGACAGAGTTCACGAAGTGCTGATTAAAGTTGTTTGCCAACTGTTTGAGGGATTTGGGGTCGCAGGCAAAGCTGTGTTTTATTGTTTCTGTGGTAGTGGTTCTGTGTATATTGTCCAGCATTTCATTAATCAGGTGCCAGGTTTCCTTTATGTCATTCTGTGCTGTTGTTAATTTGTTGCTGTAATAGTTTCTTTTTGCCGTTCGAATCTGAGTTGTTAGGAGATTCCGTTTTCTTTTGTATTCAGCTTTTAAAGCGATATTGTTCGGCAACTTCTTAAGTTGTTTCCATAGGACATCTTTTCTTTGTATGTCTGTTAGTATGTTGTCTGTTATCCATGGATTTTGTTTCGTTTGGGGACGTATTTTTATTTTTGTTAATGCTTTGTTATATATTTTGTTAAATGCAAGTTTAAGATTATTATATAGAGCTTCAGCAGAGTCTAAAGATGCTATCTGCATCCAGTCTGTTTTTCTGATTTCATCGTTCACTATTGCTTCGTTTACAATGCTATGATACTGTTTTGTAGTCTCAGTAATTTTTATGGGTTCTAGTTCAGTGTGTAACTGCAATGCTGTGAAATAATGGTCTGCTAGTTTGCATGTTATGACGGCTGCTGTGTGGCTGTTTGGAGGGGCCCTTATATTTATATGATCAATGTAGGTTGAGGTTGTTGTGTTTCCGACTATCTCTTCTCGTGTATACGACTGTATGGATGGGGTTATGTTATATGCCGATAATAGGTCTAGGTATTGTTCTGTGTTGTTATTTATGTTCCTAATGTTTATATTAATGTCTCCTATTATTATCAAGTATTTTGAGGTGCCTACTTTCGTGGCTGAAAGCCATCTGTTTAGTTCTTCTAGGAATTTTGTGGTGCTTAAGTTGGGTGGTCTGTATATTGCGTTTAATATCAGGGAGTTTTCTTGTTTGATGTTTTTAATTTCGATGCATATGTTTTCTGCGTATTCTAATTTATAGTTTATTTCTGTTACTTCTAGTTTATGTTTGGTAAATATTATTATACCACCGCCTCGTTTTGTTTGTCTGCAGTGTTTGTGTTGTTGGAAGTGTGGCATTTGGTAGGAGGATGCCTCTTCGTTTGTCGTAGATACTTCAGTCAGTATTAAAATGTCTATTTCGTCTATATCTTCCTTCAGATAAGCTTGCAATTCAGCCAGTATTTTAGAATGCTTCTGATGTTGATGTGGAGAATAGATAGTCCTTTTTTGGGGATTGTCAGTTGTTTCCATTCTGATATTGATTTCAGAATGTGGCAATTATCATGTTCCGGGGTGATTACGTCTGCTTGATGGTGTGCATTCATGTTGGTTGGGGTGCTAGTCCTTCTTTACGAGTTGTCAATATTCCTTTCAATGTGACAGCCTGTTGAGGTTATCTACGGATTTTATTTCGATTGGTTTTGCGTCTTATGTCTTTCTAAGGAATATTTTGCTGTCTCTTATCCATATAAACTGGTAATTGTTTTCTGTTTTTACTTTCCTTGCTTGGTAGAATATTTTCTGATAGTGTGGAGTAAGGTATTCAGACAAGTTCTAAAAATAATAATTTTTTTTTTTTAAATAACAATATTTTATTATCTCTGAAAACAATTACATGAATATGCTAAAATTTAAGCAACAATGCAACTTTTTCTTGCAAAATGGTTCAGTAAAAATTATAATTACTCGTAATATCATTATCATTTGCAGAATTTCTCATTGACACAAGAGTAAAAAGCGTGTATAATTATGTATAATTACCTTAAATAATAATCATAGTAATACTTTACACTTAATTACTCACAAGTTAAACAATATTACTTATGTTGCAGTTTATATAATAATAATTTTTTTAATTTAAATATTTAAATTAAATATATAATTTTAAATTTAAATATATAACTGAAGTATTACTATCACAATTTTCTGTTTACTACTAGAATTCATTACAGAATGTTAAGTGAATAATGTTAGATAAATACTACTGCTGGGATGTAACTCAACTGCACCCGCGAAGCTTTGTAATTAGCTTATCTGATGGTGATACTGGTTATATATACTGTATATATATTTGTTATTGATTTGGTTGCTGTTTTGGAAGTAGACAGATGTTTGGGAGGTCAAATGAATGATCTGAAAGGTCTGATCAAAGTGAAATTGCCGATATATTCTGTGTTATTGCATCTGCCTTGATGGTTCACTTTCATTTTTTTTGTGGTCTTCTTTTTGAACTATTTAGGAGGCTTTTTTCTTCACAGTGGCAGCCTTTCTATGTCTTCTGTGCATTTAATTTGTATCGGCTTTGAAGTTTGTGACTTCCTTATGAATATCTTGGCATCTCTGGTCCACAAAAATTGGTAATTTTTTTCCATTTTTGCTTTTCTTGCTTGGTACAACAGATTCTGGTTGAATGGTGTTAAATATTCGGATAGGAAGATTGGTGTATTGTCTTGCTGTGCGTTGAAGTCCTTGGCAACTGGTTTTTTCTGCCTGCTGGCTTTTATGAGATTGTCTCTCGTGATCTTGCTTGTAAGACGAACTATAACTGGTGCATGTCGTGGCAAGCCTTGGTTTTTGCTCTTCCTAGGAATCCGATTTACGGTCTGAATGTCATTAAGCTGTAGGGGGATATCAATTACATGGCCTAATTTTAAAACCACGTCTCTGAGGTTTTCTGTAGGTGCAGTTTCAGGAAGACCGTTTATGACAAGATCTTCTTTATGTTGTTGCTGATTTAAGCGTTCGTATTGTAGTTTTAGAGAATGAAGTTCTTGACGGAGTTCGGATGTCTCTTTCATCAAATTGTGTTGCCTGTCATTTAGTGCGTTAATGCTCATTTTAATGTCTTTTTCCGTTTGCAACACTTCTATAACTGCTAAATTATTATGTTTTACCAAAACTTCATATTCGCTAGATTTTTTTGTTAATTGTTCGTTCTGTTTATTAAAGAGTTCTTGCACAAGGTCTACTAAGCTGGCGTTTATGGTCTCTAGACCGTTTCCTATTAGTATATTTAAAGAGTTGAAATTATAGGACTCACCTGCATTTTTTTGTCTGTTCAGTTTGTCGTCTAATTTTGCCTCCGGTATAATCGGCTGCGTCGTAGGTGGCTGCTTTAGGTGCGTTTCTTTGTTCTTACAGATTACGCACTTCCATTCCTCGCGTGTCACATCGGATTCATATTTATGTTTCCCGGTTGTTTCTGAAAAGCCAGCACATTTTAAGTGTAGAATCCTACTGCATTTCGTACAAGTTATATTATTTCCGTTGGTCGATAAATCCTCCAGGCATTTGATACACTTTATGACTCACCTTTCTTCCTTTAGGCAGTTTGGCGTGATTATAAAGATGGCGACGTCCTTTGTTCTTCGCTCGTTGTTGACCACGGTCTTCTCTGTTCCCTTTTCAACAGTTCAAAATTTGGTTTCTTCTTAGCCGATCTCGTTGCATTTTATATCACTGTATTCGGCGTGATAAGTAGGGTTGCTTGGGAGCACTTTCAACTTAAATCAGGAGTTGGAACCACTTTAAAACTATAAAAAACTGTTGCAGTTTATATAATAATAATTTTTTAATTTAAATATTTAAATTAAATATATAATTTAAAATTTATTTTAAATTTAAATTATTATTATTATAAAATAATAATAATAATAATATTTTATATTTATATATTTATATTTTATTTGTGATCTTCAGATCACTTTCATATATGCTTAATGTTTAAAACTTCAGAGAAAATAAAGACCATAATGCATTTTGTGCATTATGCCTATAACTTTCATATCCTAAAGGTATTTGTATATTTGGAAAAATTGAAAACGAGAGAGATTAGTGCAGGGAAGCAAGTTAAGAAATATCTGTTAATGGCAGTGGCCGACTGAATACCACAGGTGAATTTTGAATGTATCAAAATTCACTAAATATATTACTACTTCTTACTTTTAAGCCTCTAAAACAGTCAATCATGAGAAAAAGGCACTATTAAATTTAGAAGCCTACATTAAATATTACTTTATCCTTTTTTTTCAATAATTCATACATTATACAAAAAAACATGCAGTTTGAATTCTCTGAAAATTTTACATTTATGATGCACTTATGTGAATCTGAAAAAAAAAATTAGTTTGTACTTTTTTTTTTTAATCACTAATTGTTAAACTGTATTTTCCATTATAAAACTTACATTATTTCTGCTATCGTATAATACAAACCAAAAAGGGATCATATATACATACTCATATACATGCAACTTTCACTAAACAAACCACACTACAAACTTGCTAGACTACCAAAGAGTCCCCATAGCAGCAATACAATATTAAAGAAAATTCACTATAGCAAAACCCTTCCATCAACTACTTCTTTGATCACGAGTTCGCTATACAGTAACAGTATATCTGACTTATGGTGCACAAAATGCAAAACTTGCCAAAATTACACAAGAAGAGGTAATCCATGGCATTAGCAGTATATTTATATACTAGCAAAGTTTATATTAAATCTAAAAATCATTTGAATGTGTTTAGCAGCACACACTCATCTGATAGCTTACTGTTAAAAAAAGTATAAGGTAATAGCGCCTCTTAAAAATATCATCTAAAAATAATTATAGTAGAACATGAAAGCTGATTTAAAAATGACTTAAAACTACTTTTCATAACTAAAAAATAGTGAGGTAGAAATTTTTCATTGTTTACAAACATACAACCAATTCTTATTTCCCAGTGTCCATAAACATAGCTATTCTTGTAATACTATACTATTTCTTAAATATCTATAGAAAATATTTAAATGATTAAAAAGTTATCAAAATAATATTGAACTGACACAATAATAATAATAATAATAATAATAATAATAATAATAATAATAATAATAATAATACATTAAGAAATTTTAATGGTTTTTTATGTGGTTCATTCTGCCAATTATACTAAGCCCATTTGATTGCTAGAGTGATCTTCCTGGATTCCCTGCCCGCAGCTGCCACTGAAGCAAGTATTGGTATGATGGCGCAATTAATCAAGTCACAGGAGTTATCTCGGACCAGGACTGCTTTGTGGCTCAGCATGTTGCCTTTATTAAAAGGTCTTGAACACTCAATTGAGGATGTTTCGGTAGGTGATCATTTATGATAGTCTTTTACTATGTAGCGCAGTGTTATTTACACATCATTGTTTTAAGTAATCACTGTTTAAAAAAAAAAGTACATTTTTCCCCCTCTCCTCCCCTAGAAATTACTGGACGACGAGAATGCAACCGCTCAAGTATTTCGTTCTGTATCATCAATATTACATAAGTATTGTTTAATATATCCACACTGTCAGAATCTCCCGTTTATGAAAAGAACTATTTCGCGTCTACAGCATATTCTGGGCAATGATTGCCAGTCTTCAACTTCTTTAGACAGCCAAAAGGTATACATTAATAAATAAATAAATAAATTTTAACTAATCGCACCTGTCATTGGCTTTATGTGAAACACATTCCTTTAATAATTCACAGATCTTTCTGGCTCTTCATGCCCTTGAAAATATGGGTGAATTCGACCAGGCGGCAGACACAGTAGTCCACTGTGCTCTGGATGTAAGAAACCCAAATGATCTCCGAGTGGCGGCAGTGAAAGCTTTTCGTAGGGTAAATTGCTCACAGGTACCACAAACATTCCAGATTCTCTTCTAAATTGTGTGTAGAATCTTCAGCTAATATTCTTTAAGATTCCTTGTTTATTTTAAAAATATCCATTATTTTATTAAAGAATACTTTAAGATAACTATTAATTATTTCTGGTTTAACTCAAGCTTTCACTACTTTTTTTTTTTATTCTAGGTGAGGCCAAGGATGTGGAAAATATTTACCTGTTCCGCTGCTAATGATAGTGACGTTAGAATGTATTCATTTATTCTTCTGGTGAAATGCGCAAACGTTAACACTATACGGGATATACACCGTGCGCTAGAGAGGGAGCAAGATGATAAAGGTATGTTTTCAAGTGTATTTCGTAAATTGCGTAAGCACTGTTAGGTTCGTTTTATCCGTCCTTTCATTCGCTTACAATACCCCGCTGAACGAATTTTATTGAAATATTTTTTTTAATTTTTTTTTTTTACTAAATAGTTGATTTCAGTAATATTATTTTGGGTTTTAGGTAGATAATTTAATGATAAAATTTGATAAAATTTATTAAAATATGGTAATTAGTGTCGTAACTAAAATTTGCTATGTAACATTGGCGGCCTGAAGTGGCTTGAAAAGGGCGAGTGAAGTCCACGTCCTCACCGTATCTCCCTGGGACCTTCCTCCTAGGAAACATCCTTCCATGAGGATTCCAACGGACGTCTGTGAAGCCCAACGGACTCATTGGCGGAAGAAAACTTTCTCTCAACGACGATGAATGCTGAAGAGCCTTCAGAGCAGCATACCTCTATAAATAAGCTGGGCTCAGCTGGCTCCGGCTGTACCACAGCCAAGGGTTACTGGTGAATACAGTGTCTGTCCCTCCATGTCAGGAGCGACTGAAAAAAGCGTCTGTACCCCAGGTTAGGGGTGGCCTATTTCTTTCCGGCTCTATGCTCTACCCAAAGTAGCATATACAGCAGAGGAGCGGAAAACCAATTTAATGCAGAGGAGCTGCATTAACTGCCTAAAATCCTCAAAGATGGATCAGCTATCAAACAGAAAAGTAGTAATAAGCTACCGCTTACGGGAAAATTGACCCGCCTAAATCAAGCTCACATAAAGTAGGCGTGAAGACAGCTATGTGAACTGCAAACTGCGCATATAATGTTTCAACCATAAATATCAGAACAATATACAAACCTGGAAAATTAAAACTGATAGAGAGAGAGAGAGAGAGAGAGAGAGAGAGAGAGAGAGAGAGAGAGAGAGAGAGAGAGAGAGAGAGAGAGAGAGAGGTCGAGCTGTTTAATCGAAAATGGTGGGAGTTGCAGAGACGCATTGGACAGGCGAGGGAAAAATTGACATTACAATGCAAGCGTACTCAGGAAGGAAGGATAACCATCACAGAGAAGGTGTAGCACTAATAATCAAAAATGGCTCTTGAACTCAATAGTCTTGATGTAAGACCAGTTTCCTTTAGAATTATCTCAGCAAGATTTAAAGCAAATGAAAAGGTATATACAGGGTGGCCATAAAATAACTTTCCTTCTTTGGAGGCATCTATAGCTAAAATCGCGAAAAACAAAATAGTACCAAAAGTCGCCGATAGGGGAAATTTTGGTACTCTATTTCTGGCGGAGCCGAAAGCGGTCAAATATTTGCAGTAAACGCAGGTAAAAAGGATTATGTAAATTTTTTTGTGCGTACGTGAGAGCAGCGCCAATTCCACTTAAAAAGGGATTGGGAACGTTCAGGCAGTTTTTCGAATGACAGTCGGGTTATCAGTCAGTTCTTTCCGATGGCATGGCCGCCTCGATCCCCGGACATCGCTCCATGTGACTTTTGGATGTGGGGATATTTGAAATCCGTTGTGTATGTGGATGGCGTTCCCAACTTGCATGTCTTGAAAGAGAACATAAAATGGGCTGTTATGAACATCCAATCCGACTCCTTACGCTCAGCTGCAGAGCATGTCGCACACCGGATGCAATTTGTTGTACACAAGAAAGGTCAGCACATTGTATGTGGTCCAGGAGATCCTGATTCTGATGAATAAAACATTTCCTGTGAGTTCAATCACTACATTAATTTATGTATCTTTTGCAAGTTGTTTTAGTTTAATTATTATTATTCTTATCATTGTAACGCGCCACATATCCAGCTGGAATGAGTGATGCGGCTGTCGCTTGCACCGTCGAAATGTTATTATTCCATTTTATATGCCTTTAATGTAATTATCCGTTTTTTGTTTTCGGCTCCGCCAGCGCCAAAATTTCTCCTATTGTGACTTTTGGTACTAAATCTTTTTTTTTCGCGCAAATCATCTACCCATGCCTTCAAAAGTCTCAATATAAAATTTTGTCTCATTCCGTTTATTGGTTTTAGCTACAGATGCCTCCAAAGAGGGAAAGTTATTTTATGGCCACCCTGTATATAATAGAAGTTTATACCCCAGACCATTCACACTAAGAGGAGGAATATAGTCAATTTCTTGATCAATTGCAAGAAGAAATCAGTCAAACAAGCAAAAGGGATATTATCATTATTATGGGAGATTTTAATGGAAAGATTGGTCAATACTTTGGAGATAAAGCAGAAGTAATGGGAAAATTTTGAAATGGAGATATGAATGGGAGGGGAGGACTTAAGTAATTTTTGCAAAATAAATCAACTGTTTATCAATTACCTTATTCTAACACAGGCCACAGCACTTAGACATTACCAAACAATGAAATTAAAAACTGTATAGACTATATAATCATCAATGAAAAATGAAAAAATTAATTACAAAATGTCAAAACATTAAAAAAAGATTGACATGGACACAGACCATGAACTATTATCAGCCAAACTAAAAATTGATGTTAAAAGGAATAGAACAAACCATCAAAAACAAAGGAAAATAGGCATATCGAAACGCAGAGATAATCTAACAAGATTTAATTACCAGAGAGCATTGAAAGAAAACTTAATCTTGCTCGAGATACAGCTTAAGAGTCTTGTTAAAAAGGGAGAGATAGTATTAAAGAAACAGCAGAAAAGCACTTGGGCTACCAGACAAGAGCAAATAAAGGTTGGATTACGTAAACCAGAGATTATGGATTTATGGGAAAAAATAGAACATCAAAAAGTAATCTCTTAAAAAAAAGATAATTAAGAAAACAGAATACTGTAAAAAATCTGAAAAAAGGAAATAGACAGAAATGCAGACCAGCAAAAGAAGAAATTAGAAGAAAGAGCAGGAACACAATTTGGAAGAAAAAGAAGGAATGTGTGAAGAAGCATACAAAAACACGACTCCAAGACCATTTATGAAGTAGTTAAAGAAATAACTAGGGCATACTCACATAATCCAGTTTCCATATTGCAAATATTGTAAAAAGGTGGAACTGTTGGATTCTAATAAAAAATGGATAAACTCAATGCTTTTGAGATGAAATACCTAAGAAAAATCAATAAAACAAACTGGAAAGAAAGAAAAACAAATAGAAAAGTCAGAGAAGGACTTAGCTTCAAGGAAATAACAATTACGACACTAAAAAAAAAGAGTCAACTAAGCTAAAATTACAGAATTGAAGGACAGCCCAGCAGAAAAGCACCCACTCCAGAACTACATAAAAAAAAAAAAAAAAAGACAGCAGACAGACAAAAAGAAATGGCGAAAATTTGTCTTGGAGGGACTCACCCTGCCATCAGCGGAAGAGAAGTAGTAGAAGTAGCTTGAAAAAGTTCCCTGTTTGGCCTCTAGAGCAGGGTTTCCGAACTACGTAAAAATTAATTAAATTATACTAATATATATAAAATTGATAAAAATTGAAAAAATAATCATAGCCTCTCTACGTTTCAAAAATGTATTTCAGATTGCAAATAGCTACTGTGTAAAAACAATTCTGATTCTGTTAATTTCACATCAACTCCAGTACAGTTTTTTTACGGAATATGCACTCCAGATTGATAATATTGTTTGTCCTAATGTTTGCAAAATGGAAACATTTCTGCATGCAAAAACAAAATTTAGTGTAGAAGAAAATCTCAGCGCTAATATCAAGAAAGAATTCATAAGCTTTTCTTCACAAAGTACCATAAATATTTCTTTTATAATAAAATTACCTACTTATATAATTTTATCAACATAAGATACTCAAGGACGAAAGTCATTTGTAATAACAAAAAATGTATTACAGTTTAAATACCGAGATAGTTCGGCTGGGCATTTTATGTGACCTGTTTGCAGTAATTAAAAAAAAAATACTGGCGTAATTGATATTCTAGACGTTCTTTTAAGAAATGAAACTCATAATTTACATAATTTTTTCCCTTTAATGCAGTGGCATTCTACATGTGGAGTTTTCTAGTTCACTACGAACTTAATGATGGCATCCCTGCTGATCTCCTAGATGAAATAAAGAAAATCTCATCTGACCAAAGCCTTAAACAGAAGTATAAAACTAAATTGCTTAACTCTACGGATATCGACCCAAATCTTAAGATAGAAAATCTGAAATACAGCATAAAACGCGATTTTGATGCCGTCTATCAGTCAGAAGACAAGCTTTCGAATTCCTCAACGGAAGTCAGAAATAATCTTTGGGATCCCGAGATCAACATTTTTGAGGTTCGTATTCGAAACTTTTTTTTAAAGCATAAATAAATGGGAAGTATATAAGCTATTTTAATGGAAGTAATTATTTATCTCGTTAATAAGCACAAAAGGTTAGATTAATTTCATGAAGGAAGCAATCATCTTAGGGTTTATTTTGTAAGTATCACATCACGATAAGTATCACATTGAATAATAATGAAAAAAAAAACACTGTAAGATAGATTTCAAAGGGCTCACAGTACAATCCCAAAATGACAATGTTTGCGTGATGATTACTATCACTCGAATATCTTGCAATACTTTATTGCATATTCTGGAAATTTTTACTATTCTGGCAGCTTTCGCTCTGCAACTATAACCAAAGAAAAAACGGGTGTGATGAATTTCCGAATTTTGGGAATTCTCCAATTCTGAAAATGTCAACTGTTTATTAGCTTTCATATAAAATTTTGTTTGCAAGTTATTGAAAAGTTCGTTTCAATTCATGAATAAATTATATTATCAAATAACAGTATATATGCTAAATAATAACATTTAGGTACATTGAACTCATTGCATCCTTAACGTAAAATAATTTAATGTTTCATAAATGAAAACCGATGTCGTGGCGTTAAAATTTTCTTGTCTGTTTATAATAAAAACATTAATTTATGATAATAATTTAAAATAAAGTATTAATAAAATATTATTACAATTTCATAATTTTAAATTTTTCATAAATCAGTTTTCTTTATTTAATGAAGCAGTCAGTTATTTAAATATGACCACCAAAATTTCCTTTGTACTCTTCCTTTATTATACTGGGAGATCTTAGGTGTAAGTTTATGTTTTGCATCTGATAACTACCTCAAGCCTTATACAAGCATCATGCATATGTTTGTGTAAAAACATTTGACGATTTCCATAACGTAGACTGGTAGGATGTTATAGATTTGATTCTAGGTCTTTTCGGACCTATGTTTCAGCCTACTTTCCTAGTTAGTTAATTTTTGACGCAGTTGAGTATTTTTTTTTCTTTCTTTCTCTCGGAAACTTGGGACTTTAATCCCGCAACTTTGGCACAATCTACTACCATAAATCACTATTTCCGACCCACCGGGACAGATGATAACTGTCAGCTTGTCCGAGCAAAATACTAGTGAGGGCAGTAACACGATATGACGGCAGATTTCTGTTGTACTCGTAACACCTGTAAGTCCAAAAATCGTCAGCAGCCAA
The DNA here is from genome assembly GCF_054136105.1 of Typopeltis vanoorti. Lineage (NCBI taxonomy): Eukaryota > Metazoa > Arthropoda > Arachnida > Uropygi > Thelyphonidae > Typopeltis > Typopeltis vanoorti. Next base: position 54,503,794 of record NC_143568.1, on the reverse strand, counting down.
TCAACCATGAACTGAACTTATGATGAAAATGTACACTATCTACCAATAATTGTCCGGACACTTTAGCAATTTGCAGTTAATACCAGCAGGCGAACACTAATATCGGGTATGTCCATCTTTGGCTTTGATCACCTCCTGCACCATATGAGGGAGGCTTTCTACCAATGTACGGCGGTCAACGTGCTACTCTGGATCTCAATCGCCGCTCCAATTCGTCCCACAGTGTTCGATGGGGGTTGAGGTTAGGACTCTTCACAGGGCAGGGCAGGCGTTTCACACCCATCTCTTCATACAATTCCATAAAAGCTGCAACTTTGTGGTACGGGGCATTGTGGTCTTGATAGTAACACGGGTCTGTTCCAAAAAACTCCACAGTGTAGACAGCACACGATTATTCAGAATGTCAATGTACTGAGCTGCCTTTATGGAACGACGGACAACGAGTGGTCCCACTCCAAACCAGCTGCACCTCACACCATTGCTCCACTACTACTAAACTTTACTGTGGGTACAACACACACACACACTGTGGTAACAAGCATTCACCAGGCTGCCTTCACACCCAGCTATCAGAAACAGGTGAATCTTGATTCATCGCTCCAGAGTACCGTTTTTCACTGGTCAGTTGTCCAGTTAACACGCTCTTTGCACCAGGCCAAACAGCTGCCTTGTTCGTTGTTGTTGTGATGTTCGGCTTGTGTGCCGAACATCACAACAACGTTAATTAGTGCTTACCATGGTGTTATTGGCGCTCTGGAACTAATCACGGATGGTCTGTGCTGATTGTAGCCGGTTTTTGCGTGCCACCCGTTTTAACACCCATCCTCTCTCTGTCAGTTATTTTCGTCTGTCGCCTTGGGTGTTATCCTGCACTAGTGATGCCAGAGGGTCTCCATTTTTTGATAACATCCACAACCGTTGATTTGGATGTCCAGTTAAGCGGCAATGGCACGTATGGAAATGCCACAAATGTGACAGCTCACAAAGACGTCTCTGTCATTTTGCCATACCACCTGTCAACTGCTACGATGAAATACTGCTCCATACCATCTGTACACAGTTTTTTATGTTGTAAACAAATCTGAAATGTTTTCCTTTACTTCAAATAACAGGGCTGTGTGCGGACAATTATTGGTAGATAGTGTAAGTTATATACAATATCATTTTAATGGTACTTTCCCAACGCTTGCAATGCGCAATTTTAGATATAAAATAAAATAAATAAATAAAATGAATAAAGCAAAAAAAATTCTGGCCATGAAAGAATTTATAAATGACAGAAGCGTGTTCATCTCATATTTCCTTCTTTTTACCCTTGTAAAACTCTTTTCCATACAAAAAAATCTATCCCCAACTTTTTGCGATGATCTACGAAGTCAGAGGACCTCCCCTTCCCCACATATATTTTAATGCTAGAATAATTCCAGTGAATCAGCAAAATTCTTTTTAGTTCAAAAGTTATTACAATGTTAACTTTGTATGTTCATATAAAAGTGACAGCTAGCAAACAGAACAACAGCATCACAGAATTTCCAAGCATAAACTTTTGAACAGACATACTGAACAACATTTATTAGCAATAGATGGAATGGAGTCTAGTGATTAGAACAACTACTAATAACTGAAGATAAATCTTCTTGGATCTGATATTAATCTGTACTAGGGCCATCAACATTTTGTTCTTCGCTTGCTAACTTTTATTAATTCATTTATAACTAACGAAGTCCGACGATTTCTTTCTACACTTTGATATTCACACTTTTTATTGCCTTTTTTCTCATTTATTCAGATTAATATATTCAGACAATCGGAATTATTATTTGGATTAGGGATTCTGCTCAAATATTTGGTTTCCAGATTATTTCACTTTCCCTCTTAAAATTCAATAGAATGCATTGATTTATATAGATATCTTCAAAATCTTATAAGCATCAGTTGCTGAACTCAAAATATAACTAAAAGTATGACGTCACAACAACAATGAGTGCTTCGGATTGTAATAAATAGTATGTGTGTGTATATATTGATTCCTTGAAGTAGCTTTGTTCGCTAGCTTGACATCAAAACAGCCACGCCACGGATTACAGAGTACTTTTTTGGGTTTTGTATATCATCAACAATCTCGCGCAGTAATATGACCTTTTTAGTTTTATGATATAAACAGATAAAAGAGATAATTATCTGGACCTAACTCGTATAGGATACAGTTCTTTAAACAAAATCAAAATGCAGCCGATATAATCACACATCAGTTATATTGCGTCTGCTTATCAAATCCATTGAGTAACATACAGTATGTTACTCAGTGGATTTACATACAGTATTTTGTCGAGCTTTTAAGAAAAGGGTGTATTGCATTTTATATAGCCGAAAAGTACCAAATAACACTATAGATCCTCCACTACACACACACACACACACACACACACACACACACACACACACACACACACACACACACACACACACACACACACACACACACACACACACACACACACACACACACACACACACACACACACACACACACACACACATTCATATCCATAGAAACCGAGTTATCAGGCGTACAAAGTATTAAATATAAAATTCTTTTTAATTCAAAAGCGAAAATGAAATCTGAAAAGGTGTTTGACATAAAAGAATTATAAACTTGCAATATTTACAGTTACATGAACTGGTTGGATTAGCGCATAGAACATCTCTTGATCTCTCCAAAAAGATTTACCCTTTTTTTTTTTAATAATTGAAGCATTTATGAAAGTCAGTGTTTGTACTTTAAAGTATATTTTTATGAGTCCTTTACCCAACTATGTACCTTTCTCAGATAAACTTTCACAGGGCTGTTTTTTTTTTTTTTTTGCAAAACAAATTGAAGTTTCTAATCTTCACATTTAAATTTTTATTCATATAGATGATGATGCAATTAGACACTGCATCATCATCTATATGATGTGTGTGCAATTATTTCAGTTAATCGACTTCCACTGAGTCTTTAAATAAAATATTGATCTTTCATAAAACTGATGCTAAATGCTGTATCTTATGCAAATTCAATACTTTAACATGAAGATTTCTTTAGTTTTGATAAATTTAATTTATTTCTAGGTTGGTATTCAGATTAAAGACTTTTTAAAAGCAGTGTCGAAAATGCAGAAAATAAGAAACATGAATAAGGTTACGGCTAACAAGTTCTTCAATATATTGCCAAAGACGTGTTGCTCAAGCAATCATACTTTACAAAAGAAGGTAAAGAAGGTTAGGGTATTTATGTTGGGGTATTTTTTTAAAAAGGATTTAATTAAAAAAAGTATTTAATTGTAAAGTGTTTAAAGTATTAAGTGTAGTAAGTGTTTATTAATTATTTATTAATAATTAATTAAATAATAATTAATTAATTATTATATTAAGTGTATTAAGTGTAGTAAAGTATTTAATTGTAAATTCGTTTCTTTCACTAGATCTCACTATCCTACAATAAGAGTGAACCATTGCATTTTCCCTGGGACTGGGATACAATGACATGGACGGACCTTCCCATACCTAAAGTTCTCGAGAAACTAGGCGATATTCTCAGAAAGTACACCAAAGTAAGGAATAGTTGGAAACAGTAATCGTCAACGTACAGAAAGAATAAAATTAAATGAAATAATACGTATAATATCAAAAAAAGAAATAAAATATTAAAGGAAAAGATACAGAAATTAATAATATTTCAACTAAAATGAAAGAACTAAAATAAAACAACTAAGATAAATTTTAACTTAAAGTATTTTGAAGTTAAAAACTTTGACATCAAATTTCATAAAACTAAATGAAAGTTTACAAAGATCACATTGCATCTTTTAAAACCAAGTCAAGTTAAAATGAAGTTGTTTTATCAAAGAAATAAATTAGTTTGAAATAAAATTAAAATGTTAATAAAAAATTAAGTGTAAATGGAAAATATATTGATCATTATTAATTGAAATAAAATAGATCCATTATGGTAATTTAAATTTATGACGATGTTACCACCTTTTCTTAGAATGCGATTTCTTTATTTTCCAGAATTTGCCATCTAAATTAAAGATTGACACTATACACAATGTGGTGTTTTTAGACACTGCATTTGATCTACCAGGTATTACAGGTCCCCCTTATAGTATTAAACTTAATGGCAGTGCTATATTCGGCTTGAAGACAGGTGGAAAATTAGATGTACAAAGATTATTTTCGCAACCTCATAACGGCCTTGTTCAAGCTCATTTACAACTACGGTAAATATTTCTGTCAACTGGTCTGTAGTTTGCTAGCTGGTAATATTTGCAATCTGATGAAGACGAACTGTATGTTGCATGATGAAAAAAGTAAAATAATTTAAGTAGCGAATAAAATCAGAAATTTGATATTTTTTATATTAAAAGGTAAACTACTTAAAGTTGGTAGAATATAGATCATATAACAAAAATAAATAAATATATAAATAAAATAAAAGCAAAATTTCAATAAAAAAATATGTATGTATATATTATTGGTTTAAATATCATAATAGTTCTGCAGTTGAAATCAACGCATTTGTTGGTCTTAAGTCCGAATCCATGCCAAAATATAAAATTATTGGGAGAATGGACACTACTGCTAATGTTGAACTGAAAGCAAAAGTGGAGAACGGAAAATTAATAAATTTTTCGCTAAACCTTCCCAGTGATTCTGTGATGGACATCAACTTCAGGTAAGTGAACCAACTTCATGAATTCACATAACCGAAATAAAAGTAGACTATTCAAAACGTCAACCAAATTGTCTTATTTGACGACTATTTTTCTAGGTATAGAATGCATAACCTGGACAGTTCACGTCATTCTGTTCCGCCCACACCCAGTTCTTCCAGTAATATTACATTCTGCACTAAATCCTTCTCGCCATTACTTGGAATTGAATTCTGTGGAAAAATATCACATCCCATATTCAGGAAGAACTCGGATATTCTAAATTCCGTACTCAGAGGACCAGTCTCGGCTGAGTTCTTGATCAAGAAGATGGATTCGTCCATGAAAGGCTATGAATTATTTTTTCAACTTCCAGAGGTGAGTATCTGGTTATGGTATCACTTACGCAACACAGAATAGCCTTTCTTTGATTTAATTTTTACTTACCAGCTCTGTATTACAAACACTTTAGTACTCTCTTATAATTGCAGCAATGTTCAAGGTGCTTTCGTGACACCGGATTCATTTAGCAATATGAGCTTCACGCATCGAAACGTTTTGATTTATTTGTTATTAATTTTAAGTTATTTTTGTGGGGTGCATACAAAACCTCATGGAAAGTTCCGTGTAGTTAGATCAATGGAAAAAAGAAAGAAGCTCCTTTTAGTCATCAACATTTTTTCTAGATTTTTTCATTGATTCGTGAGCTATTTGAACGTTTTGCTCAGACATGGTCTTTTCTTCCAGAGGAACTCGTTTTTATCCCCAAATTCAGAAAACCGACTTATAACCTATACACGATTGCATTCGCATAATACTAGTTGCGATTAGAGACACGAGATAGCTGCAGATGCCTTCACATTTTTATTATTTTTCAACTAGTATGTTGCAAAATTGAATTTGACATAGGTCTGATTAAGGAGAACCTATCGAAAAGTTAAAGCCAAAACAGGCCACTTACTCCGTTTAGAAAGAAACATTAGAATATATACTTACATTGGCAAAGTGGATATTAGATCCAGCACTGTTTCAAAGACGAATGTTTGTAAAAACTATTAAAGTTTCGTAAAAATGACCTAACGTTCTGAGAGCTTACCAGAATACAATTCTCGGCATCGGAATTGCCTTAGTTTGTACAACTTAAATGACATGAGCCCAAGCGTCCATATATTCGCCTTTTATTATTCGAGTATAATAAAATATATATAATAAAAATAAGATATATTTATTTTTTAAATTATTTTTATGTTTATTTAAATCATGAAGAATCAGCAATTCTATAATATTCTAATTTCTTAAAGGGATATATGGGTGAAAAATGATAGATCTTATTAATATTAATTTTTTATGAAAAAGTTTCAAGCTAATGCAAACTTTTAAGAAGCAAAGTGAGGTGTTGATTAGTCATCCCACTGTGACAGATTATATTATTCATTTCCACATCATCCTATAGTTTGGCAAGTGACAATGCTCGATTTACTAGGCAAGCAGAAACTGGAATTTTGTAGTTTATAATTTCAAGAATAAAAGAAGTTTCATTAAAGAAATATTAAAATAGAAGAAATAGACAGAGGAAGAAAATTAGCTGGTTAAATTTTGGCATTAAATTGTTCTAACAAGTTAAATTATTCTAACAAGTTTAAAAAATATGGTGGTTCTGTCAATTCATTTGTATTAGAAATATTTTGTATTAGAATTCAGTTCAGTTGTAGAAATACCTGTAGAAAAGATACAGAGAAGTAATTCAAAATTTGCTTCATCGGAGAGTGGGCTGAATGAGTTAGAAAGACATTACTGAATACCCGAATTCTATTCGATTTTTATGATGAACTAAGGAACTCTCAATTAAGAAACTTTCGCAGTTTTATTTTTTATATTCATTCATACATGGACATTCAAAATTGAATTTAATTCTAAAACTCGGTTTTACGAATATAAATGAATTTCCAGAACTGTATGGGTTCAGGTAACTCACCATTAGCAGAAAAGCTCTTATGAAGATTCTTCGTGTCATAGACAGAATTTGAAATCGGGCCTTTTCAGTTAAATGTTATTTTTCACTTCATTACTGACTGAACAACAAAGGCTCTCCCAGCAACTTACCAAAATCAATCATAGAATATACCCTTCTACAAAAAAATATTAGGTTTAGGAAATCGTCTCTGTTTAACACATTTAGCGAATCGTTGCCATAAATGTGGAAAAACACTTTGCATCAGCAGTTCATCGACTGATATGGGACCCAAGTTCAGTGACTTTCTACCGAATGCACGAGGAGAATCGAACCGCTCTGGGGTTCGATTGTCGTGTGTGGAGGGGGGGGGGAGCTCAAAGACAGCCAAGCAGGCCGGAGAATACATTTATTTATTATCATTTGATAGACACAGATATTGCAACACATTACTACAAAATAGTAGATGGTGTAGGGCAGATGGTGGAATGGATGGCTCGTTGACGATGATTGTGCAGTGTACAGTGGCTTTATTAGTGGACTCCATGGAGGTGTCATGTAATAATAACGCGAGAGATGGCGATCAGTAGCCTACTGACTTCGAAATTGTTAGTACTAAAAGAGTGGCAATTTTATGTGGAATGCAAAGACGTTGGAAGTTTCTTTTCTGTTATTGTTTAAATTCGAAGTGGTTGAATCATTGGCTGGAAAGTTTCGACATCGTGCTTCCGATTTCTCATCTTCTGAGTCTGAAATTTTGTATATTTTCAAAACTGAGTTCGTTTATTTATTTCTGTATTTGATATAATAAATGCAGTTTTCAAGACACAAGTAAGAAAATACAAAAATAATTTCGATTTCACAGAAAAAAATTTAGGGGGGTTATCAGGTAAGAATATTTCTACTTATTTGGTCACGCGAATAAGAACTTCGGATTACTGACATAATCTTCAGATTTGCGCACGTCTCAACGAAAATCAAACATACTTATTAACATAATTATTTAAAATACTGAAGTCAGAAGCATTAACATACATATAGTTGTAACATTATGTTTCTGTGTTTTTGTACTTAGTCAATAGGAGATCAAAAGTACTATGTATCTGTGGCAACACCTGGATCTAGCACGAATCGTGAATACTCGATGTCACTTCAAACAAGAGATAATCCAGAAAATGGAAAAGGATTCGTCTTCTCAATAAGCACACCATCTAGACAACTAGACCTTATTAGTAAGTACGATCATCACGTCATACATAGATTTGTAATTCCCTTGTTTTTATCAAGTATTTGTATCCTTCCAAATGCCAATAACATAAAAAAAACTCGTTAATTTCTGGATTTTATCATGTTGGTCGTCTATCAATTCTTTAATGTTTATGTAAAGAAGTGCCATTTATTTATTTATTTATAGAAGGAAAGATACCAATGAATTCTGAGTGTAAACCTTAGTGATCTATGATAATATGATAACTTTTAGCTTATTGTTAATAATTTTACAGATATTTTATTTGGATGGAAAATTTTCTTCTTCCTTAAAAACAAATATTTTATTTATTGTTTTGCGGATGCCCGCGCCCTTTGGTGGAAAATATTTGAGTTGAAATCCAGGTACCAACATAAAGAAACTGAATTAATTATACTCGATGGAGATAAACCGAGCTTCTCCGTTATAGTAGTGTACTTTTTTTCTTTTCTTTTTTTTATCCCGAAACAGAAGACTGAGCTAGTGAATAAACACATAATTGAGACATAAAACACTGACTATATGCCATCTTTTTTTCCGACTCTCTCCATTTAGCTGAGATATTCCAAATTATTTTTGCAGGATTCTTGTTACATTTCCCTTTATATTTTACAAGTTCCAAATAGTTCTGAAAGCTCTTCACAACAGACCAGTTCAATATTGCAGTTCTTCTTGTCATAGCATTAAGCTTCATATGGTTAAGTTTCCTTTAGAGTAACCGAAGAAACTAGGTTTATGAGGCCGCCATTTTATGTTTATTAATTATGTGTGTTGTTCACCAGTTAGCCTGTTTTATGTCATGAAGAATGAGAATTTCTTAAAGCACTTATCAGTCAGAAGACAAGAAAAATTTCTTGTCTTCTAAATACGAAGGATTCGAAACTATACATTTCTAACCAAGGGCGGATTTCTGTATCGTCCTCAGAACTGCACTTCGAAAGTCCGGTTTGGTTCATTTAAAATGTTGATGTCAAGAGAGAGAGAGAGAGAGAGAGGAGAGTGTCAGAGTGTCAGAGGCGAATTCTTCATGCTTGCTACTATGCTTGCTGCACAAGCTCATTACTTGAGAAAGAAGTAATATTTATTTCTTAATAAATGCATGCATTTATAAGCATTCTATTTAGGCTTTTATTTTTGTAGACAGAAGACGTCTTAAGCTTGCGCGGCAATAATTGAGCTTTGCATTCTGTATCGAAGGCCGATACTTGCTCGTCTAGTCAAGGCTACCTTGTCTTACTCGGTTGTGGGAGTTTCCAGGTCCTCACTACAACACTGTGATTTCATGACGCGCATAACCATTTCCGCTCCCTTCACGTCATCTTAAACGCAGGCCATACGCAGTGAAAGTAGCTCTAGCCAGTGAGCTTCAGCCAGCCTTTACAAGTGTGCGCGTTGCTTGGGAAAATTAAGTTACAACCAACTTTTTTATGACGATGTTATTGACCAGTTCATAAAAAAGAACCGTAGGGAAGAATTTGTATTCAAGTAGCTAAATTGAAAAAGATAGAATATCATTTGTAAAATAAATGTTGTATTTGTATGATTAAATGTACATAAATTTCTAAATATATAGTTTTAAATGGTCAGTAATTCATTATTCCGCTAATCAGACTTCTATCTCTCACTCCCTGAATGATAACAAGATCAAGCGTGAATTTCAAGACCAGCATTCTCCCCTGGTGTGTGTGTGCGTGCGTGCGTGCTCGAAAAGCCTGCTCGATGCCAAACATGAAGTTATCCAACCCACTTCAGGCTTCAGTAAGCTGCAAGAGGGGGGGGGGTTTCTCGTACGGGGCGATGAAATTCATCTAACACCTAAATATCAATGACGAAGGTAATATTCGATCCTGCAGACGTTGGGTTGGAGAATGGGTATGATATCCACTCATCCAATTAGTTCTGCAAATTATCCGTAGAGTATCTTTTTTGACATATCTGCTTGGAATCAGATTTTCAAATTCCAAGTACAGCTTGTTTTTTACAGTAACAATAAAAATTAGTGCACAATCAGTGTTTAAAATTGTAGAAGCCAATTGAGGAAACACAACATGCAACGGCATGCTACGTTTTCAAGACGGAAAAATGTTTAACTTAAACATCAAACATAGAACAAAAATATTACCTGCAAATATACTTTGTGTAATGTTGAAATACTTTAAATTATTTTATTAATAAGAAATTTTTTCCTAATTTTTGAAAAATAAAACTTGAAATCAATCGCGTGATTTTACATTTAATTTTTTTTTTCAAATAAATCAAAAGAAGATAAGTAAATTAATTAAAACAATAACGCAAAGAAAAGTGTACGAAAATTTGAGTTGAGAACTTAATGCATGTAGTGGAAATTTGTGTTCAGTACAATATTGCAGTATAAATTATTTTAATATATCTCTAAGTAAATATTAACAATATGAAATTCGTTTTTTTTTTTTTCTTTTTTTTTTGTATAATAGGCTCTTGTTTGAACAGTCCGAGCATTAAGCGGGTCGAAACTGAAATAATACTTAATGGCGTTTATCACTACGCTGTTAAAGCCCAGATCGAGAATAGAAACAGAGGAAAAGACATAGCGTATAATCCTAGTTTGGAATTGAGGATGTTCAATAATACTCCAATGAGAGTGTCTGGGACCGTGATGCATCACAGAGGCAGGAAAGAGATGTTCGCAATTGATTTACGATCTAACAAACCTAGCAAGAAACCAGTTCTAATTAAAGGTGATATGTCACACTGAAATAATGCCATAATATTTCTGTTCATGTTTTATTTAATAATATTTCTAACGGACAGAATCATTCATTTGGCTTACCAAAGGAAAACTATATAATACTTTATTATTAATTTAAACAGTAATAAATTATGCTGAATAACTTGCTCTTCATCTTCATATTGTTTGCGTCTAAGTTTTATTGTAGTCTTATGATTCAAATATTATTTTATTTTGCAGGTGGTATAGCAAAGGAAGGAGTGATCTCTCTCAGGACTAAATCTTGGTGGAGAGTGAGCACTGAGATGGTGTTGGAATTGCCTGACTTGTCTTGTGAAATCCGTGGAACAGCAGCCAAGGTACAACGAGTGTTTTCTTCCGACATTCGTCTGAAATACGCAGTTGAAGAAGGCAGTCCAGAGTCTTTGAAATTTTTAGCAAGATTTACTAATCATAGCAATTCTGCCAGTAGTAAGATTAGCTCGTTTGTTCAATTTGAGGCCTCCCGTTATCCCAGATTCAGCTGGCAGTCTTTGGGAAATCACGAATGGAAGCCGAAAGAATTCATCCACAATAACGTTTCACTCAGATATGGAAGGGACCTCGAGCGCCATTTCTTCGACTTCATGCAGTCTTCGAGATTCAATTACACCTCTCTTCAGGAAGGTACTAGTAATCACAATTTGAAAATTGCTTCTCCTCCATACTCAACTGACTACCAGATGGCACTAAAATCTAATTGGAACCTCCAAAAGTTGAACCATCTAAAGCTTGAGATAGAAGGGGAGCTGAATAATGCAGTCAACAAAATCGCTGCTTCTCATATGAAATTACAGACATTATCTAGTTCTCCGATGAAAATTGAATTTTTGGCGAAATTCGACTGTCCAAAAGGTTCATTCGCATTTAAAGAACAGCTGGAGGAACATAGTCCTAACAGTTTTTCAGGGAAGACTTACATCCAATGCCAGGAGAGACTCACGCGTCTTGATTTTACTTATAACTTCAGACGAATCTCTCAACAGCGGCTTAACCACCAGCTTGATGCAATCTTACGCTCGCCTTTACTTCCTCACCCATTTCAAAAGAGGGCATTTTTAAAACGTGATGGCGACTTATTATTAGCATTTAGTAGTGTTGAATTTGGCAAGCAGCAAATGTTCAGTTTGGATGCCAAGATCAGCCCAAGAGAAAATGTTATTAAAATCAATCTGCCAGAAATGGTGCCAGGTCCTTTGGAATCTGCCAAACATCTAAGGTCTTCGAAAGAAAAGGCATTAAGTGTCCTGGTTAGGAGTCCATTACGACCACCTCTGATTCATTTGAGTTGGGGATACACATTACAAGGGTCCTTTGCATTCTTGAAATTGTGCCCAGGGAAATCTCTAGACAGCTGTGTTATCTTAGATGGATATAACATGAACGAAGAAAAATATTCCGGACACTTTCTGAAGGAGCTAAAACTCAGCATACGTAAACTACCCAAACTGAACCACACGCTGTGGTTTAAAATAAACAAAACAAGCCATGCAGATCATGAATTCCTCCTGGCTTCTAGTACTAAAACTATTGGATATAAACTTTCTACAAATAGTACTGGAAAAGGAAACACAACTGAGCTCAGAATGTATTTTCCGTCTCGAGAGGTTATTGCTGGAGTTACTTGCAAACTCATAGGAGCAGAGAAGACAATGCAAGTTTTCATTCTCTCTGATGAGAAGAATGAACCTCACAAGGCATTACAGGTGAACATCACGTTTAATCTGTCTAAGAACGTTGAAATCGCTATTGGAATGGTCATGAAGCATCCGAATCTGTCTAAGGTAATTATTATCAACATTTCGTATTTCTTATATAATAATATCCTGCTTTGGAGACTTACACCTGTAGCATTATTTCACTTTTATGAATAATTCTGTGCAGCATTATTTGCGATGAATCTGTAAGCATTATCATTATTATAATACTTCTTAAATTATATTGATAAACGGATTTATTTGTTACTAAAACCAAAATCAGTTTTATGCTTTATGATAAATCCAAAATTATAATTCTTTCAATTACTAAAACTCCTTATTTAAAATTCTTAAAGTTTCTCTTGTAGTCTCTTCTATGAACCTAGATCTGCAGAAGAAGAAAAACTTTATCGGTTCGATTCCAATCATCGACTTCTGATTTATGATTACGAGTAGGTCCATACTGTGCCGTGCACGCGTTCGAAACTAAATCCGACGGAATAGGGTTGTTAATCCTTATTCACTTAGCTCCCTTTTTCCGTATACAGCGTGTATTCTTCTGGCCGGGTTCTTCCCGTTTTTTTATGATCAAAACAGCCCGATTTTCCGGGAGAATAAACCGTTACACCTTCCTATGTGACTGGCCAACTCACCTTTAGATGGAAATCCCTAATTAAAGGTTCTTCTCACCCTGGAAGGGATTTTAAATAATTTTTGTTAATAGATTTTGTTAGTAGAGCAAGCAGGTAACATAAATAAAATTAAAAAAAAAAGTAATCCTTGTTGAAGATCTAAACAGCAAAGGAAGAAATTAATCCCACCAGGCATATGGAAACGTTTGTAAAAATTTGGAGAAAAAGGAAAGGCTAATAATGATGGTAAGTATCTGCTGGATTTCTGCTCAGGATTAAGAACTAGTCATAACTAATGCCATGTTCCAACATAAAAATGTGCACAAGTTCATGTGGAGAACATGTGTTGTCGTCTGGTTTCCGTGGTGATTCTGATACTGTGAAGAGCGTGTAAAGGAGAGTGTTGAAATTGTATCAGGATTGTGGCATACTGCTTACGAAGACGGATACTCCAAATACTAGCAAACAGGAAAATAAGGTGATATGATTGACACTTACAAACTTCTGAAAAGATCATATAGGATTTCAGTTGATGAATTTTTTTCATTTTATGGAGAGTGGGAAAGGAGGAGAGGACATCCCTGGAAGTTGATGTTAAATGCCTCCAAGAAGGGAGTGAAATCTAGATTTTATATAGAAATCTAGCATGCTTGGAATGGATTGCCATTGATGTTGTGTGAAAGCAGTGTGGATGAATTCAAGAACAAGTATGACGACTAGTGTGTGTAGAGTATGAGGCCTCATTCTGTAAGTCCCTGCTTCCTGGAGGGGTCACTCTTAATAACAATAAGAAATACCTCATTGACTATGTCATTATTGGTAGTGATATCTTGAAGCTGGTTAGGATAAAAGAGTGTACAGAGGATTTGAAATCGTAATAACTATCAATTAGTTCTGAGTAGGATAAAATGAATACCACATTGAAAAGAACAGTATGTAAGAAAGTTTTAGAAAAAGAATTTTATTTATTTATTCTTATGGAAAAAGCAGCTACAGATGAATGTCTAGACTAGATAGCCAATCCAGGGCCTCTTCTGTCACCACGTGGATGTCATGAAGGCCACCACCATGAAATTGGCGCCTTGAGCAGTCATTCACAATATGAGTGATCGTCTGGGCCACAGGGGAACAGTCACAATAAAGGTGGTCTGACAGTCTCCATTTATGCAGTAGGTAGCCACATCTGTCCCGGCTAGTTCTGATCCTGTTGATAGATAACCAAATCTTCCTATGAAGGGCAAAACCGGGGTTCAGAGAACGGGGATCTTCAACCAGGAAATTATTTGTTAGAAGATTGTTGAACCAGTGTTCTCTCCACATGTCAGGTGTTGACGGTAAGGTAGCTGAAGAGAGTTCGACCATGGGCCAGAAAGGGTTTCTTGATTTTAGGCGAAGACTAGGTGGATTTATAAGAGTATGGTGCAGAGGCAGGAGATGGTTACTCATTACTTAGTAAATACTTTAATCGAGGCGTGTCTTCTCCGTATATATGGTGGAGCAATTTTAGATAGGTCAGGTAGCCAGAAGAGAGGGGTACTTCTCAGTGTCCCACTAATTATGCGCATGATAGAGTTTAGTGTGTGTCTATAATGTTAGTGTGCGCACTTCTTTCCCAGACAGGCGTACAGTATTCTGCTGCAGAGAATGCGAGGGTCAGTGCAGACGACCTTGGTGATGTGCCTTTTATAAATTAGACTTCTGTCCAGGCTCATTCCAAGGCATTTAAGGAAAGGCTCATGCTCTACCTTTTTGCCACAGAAAGAGAAGTTGAGGTATCTATAGATTGCTAAACAGATATATGCTTGATTTCAGCTCAGACCGTTTATACCTGCCATCAAATTAAGAGTTCGGACACGAGTAATAAATACTTTAAAATCTATGCTTTCACAAAGTATTATCATTTTAACATAACACTCCTTGCAGGGTTCGATAAGAGTCAAACTTTTCTTTCTAGAATTTGTTTTAACAATTGCAGCTCGTTACGAAAACCAGCTATGTGACTCTAACATTCCAAATATTTTGGTCTTTCTACTGCAGAGCAATATTTAACGCATTCAAATGCTTCAGTATATCGGTTACGAAAGTCAGTGAGCTATCGAAAACGATATTAATGAGACTTTTGTTAGATCAGCATCACATTTTATTTTGTCCAATAAAAAGAGATAAAGTTTTCTCCGAAGTTTGAAAAATCTCACTAAACATTTTCCTGCGCTCAACCAAGATTCGATTGTGCCGAATCAAATTATGCCAGTCACTATATCTGTTGAATTTGCATCAAGTTCATGTAATAATGGTTTTGAATTTTCTATGCCTAAGTGCACAAATTTCCGTCCCTAGTTAAACTAGTTATTTTCACTACCATGTCCACTGTTTGTATAAGATTGCTCCCAGGCGAAAACGCAAATAATGCTTGTTAGTCTAGAATGTAAGGTGACATTTGAGATTGTATTCCATCTCATTTCAGCAGACCAGTGTTTTCTCCATTCATGCCATATGTACCAAGTTGCAACCAAGTAGTAAGTAAAAACGAACAAATAGCTGAAAGTGCGCAGAATTATTTTCCGATGAAGTAAATATTAATTGCATTTTTGAAGAAAGTAAAATTGAGAATCTGTATTCGTCCATTATTGGGTAATGCCTCACTTAGGAACTACAGAATATTCTGCTATAAATAATAAACAGGGCAGAAGATTAAGAAATTAAATTTGGTTTATTCCTCATTAGGAGAGTCACAAAATTTTCTTCAGCGGGCCGTACTAAACCCTGGGATTGCCAGTTGGACAGCAGTGAGCTAAAGAGTGGTCCTATTCTCTTGGAGGAATGAAAGTGCATTGATGATTTTTTAAATTATATTTATAAGAAGTAAAATTTGAAATTATTTTCATGAATAAGTTCAACTATAGGAACAGATCAAAATAAGCATATTTCGTTCTTTTCATATTTTTATTTATAGTCATTAGAAGAAAGTGAACATCAGGTTTCTAAATGCGGAGAGTGCCACCAAAACTAATGAGTAAATATTATTTTAAACTAAACCAAGGTATGTTTACATATGAATAGAATAATCATTCGTATGTACACGTATGAGACCAAACATTATGACTACCTACTTAATAGTGTATTGGGACTCCTTTGGCCTAGATAAGCACTTACTCCAGTCTTAGGATTGACTCCTGTAGACTATGGAAAGTACCCTGAAATATTCTGGATCAACTAAGCAAAATAACGTCCGGGAAGTCAGCAACCGAGCGAAGCTCTGGCGTCAACCTGAAAATGATGTGTTTTACATGATCTCGAAAATGTTCGATGGGATTCATATTTGGAGAATTAGGCATTAAGGAAGAGTACACGGAATGCTTGGATATGTTCTTCGAATAAGGCCTGCAAAATGCGAGCCTTGTAACACAAGGCTCGCATTTTGTCTAACTTGCTAGAAGAGTCCAGATCCATCAAGCCACATTGTCACCGTGTACGACAGTACCTGGTCTGAAACACAAAATATTTTAAAATTTCCATGTCACACCACGATAATAGTTTTGGGAGTTGACCCCATGCGCATGCTTTCCAGGTGCCTTAATCTAGTTGCTGGCCTTAGCAAACATACGAGGCACCAAACTATCAAAGACAGTCTAAAAAAGTCGAAGAGAAACTAGAAAATATAATGAAAGGGAGTAGTGCATACCGAATGCACCTTATACTATAAGTACAACTTCCAAGCTATTAATGTTATGTTTTCATGAAAACGGTTTTCATTCACGGTTTCATGAAAAACTGAAATTCATGATTGCTTATGTTCAGCTTATTAAAATGTAAAAACCCATCCTTCAATTTCTTATAAAGTACTTAGACGATGTTATAAGCAAGATTTCTTTATTAGGTTGAAATAATTTAAATGTATAAATTGTTTTATTAATTTACAGTCCATTAATGTAACTGGAATGGCTCAATTCGCAAAAGGCCAGGTGGATCGGCCTGCTTTCGTTCTTCTGGATGTAGATTATGGTAAAGATATTGAAGATAAAATGATTATCACAGCTTTCGTCGAAGACATCCGAACAGAATACCTGAACAGATCATTTGTAGTGAATGTATGTGGAAAAAGTAAGTATCATTAAATTCATCGTTATCAGTAAAGATGAGGCTTAATTACAAATCAATCAAAAGATTGTTTCTACGAAACCGAACTGCAATATTTTAACAGACATGTTCTTCCGGAGCTGTGCAATCGTTCTATAACCTGAACGTAATATAATTATTATTATATTGAACTATATTATATTAATTATAATATAGTTATAATTCAATTTGGGTTCGAGGATAGAAGGAACTTTGGGTTCATAGATATTTGGCTACGTCGTTGATTCGTAACGCTTCGGAAAGATAACAATAAACGACCTTAATAATATGTAGGACCTCCTTTCGCTGTGATGACCGCAGAAATTCTAAGGAGCATACATTTCCACATGCGCAATAGCGATCAATGGGAATTTTGGACAATTCTTCCTGTAGACATGTAATGAGGTCCTGGACTGTTGCGGGAAGAGCGTCCCTTGACCTCTCCCCATGTTCCAGTTCATCCCAGAGAAGTTCAATAGGATTGAATTTAGAGCTCTGGGGAAGGCCAGTCAAGTTTGGTGACGTTCATGTCCACATTCCACGTAGTTACAGCAGCAGCCTTATGATAAGTTACATTGTCGTGCTGAAAGAAACAATGGTCAGTTCCGAAGAAATGTCACAAAGTCGAAAGCATTGCATTGTCCAGAATGTTCAGATAACTCTCGGAGTTCAATGTTGGTGGCAGCAAAAAGAGACATCCGAGGCCAAACCAGGAAACACAGAACAACACCTTCACACCGCCACCTCACAACATACACACAACTGTATCCGGATTTCATCCGGATACAGTTGTGCTGGCTTGGGACCATCATATTCCTCCAATTTATACCGGTTACAAACACGTCACTCGTTACATGGCACGATACGCTTTGCCCATGGGGCGTCTGTTGACTTCTTTTCAATTGTTGGTATGGCACTTTGTGTAGCAGAATAATGGCAAGATGTCTTTGCTGGGCGAGCTAAACTTGAGTGATTTTGTGCAGTGTAAAATATGTGAGATATACTCGTTGCGAAAGTTGAATGATTTATGGAAGGAGAACGAAACTGGTGTGTGTGTGTGTGTGTGTGTGTGTGTGAGAGAGAGAGAGAGAGAGAGAGAGAGTTTAATAAATGCTTTGAAACTATAAGAACAAATTATAGAGAACTTTATGGAGACAACAAATTATTTGATAGCGGAGCATTGATGCAAGACCGTAAAATGTAAATATCGGTGACAATATTGAAAGTCTGGAAGTTCAGGAGAACGTAGAAGACCGGAATAATGAATTGCGTGTTTGCATGTAATCCTTCATAGGACAAAGCGCGAGACTGAAAAGGCTGCAGAAACGGCCGTCACAGTCGAACTAAAAAAAAAAAAAAGAAAGAAATCGGAAACCAAAAAAAAAATATTTTAAGAATAATCGAGAGAATGAACGAAAGCAAATAATTTTGGGAATAAAAGGCATTGGAGTATGACCGAACGAACGAATGAACGAATTTATTTGTTCATTTATTAAAATATGCGCAATAACAATAGTACCCAAACTAAAAGTGTAATAATTTTTTTCTCTAATTAGCACTTATGCGGTGACAAAATTTGAAATTTGCTCTGAAATCTGATGGCTTCGATCAGCCAGAGTGGTGTATTAGTTTGGAGGAACCTTAAATTTTGCCATTCCATAACTACAGTACTACTTACAGATCGCCATGACGAGCACAAAGCTCACGCCTAGCAAGAATTCGATTTTGCTTGTACGTTTAGGTCATTTCAGTTTTAGTGCATTTTTCAAATAATACCAACCTAAGCTAGCGAAGCGTTAGTTTGTAAACATTCAATCAAAAAAAAAAATCAGCTAACGCCTTTTTATTCCCGTATACGGGAGTAGGCGAGGCCATTTAGCCCTATCTAACTTTTGGAGACTGAGTGGGCAGTTCAATCTCCACTGGTACCAATCAGAGATAGATGGCCCAAGACTATCACTAATTAAGCGGTACACAGTGAAGAGAGACGGCTCAAATGTGCCGCCATCTCGTGGTCCCTAACCCTAAAACAATATATTTAACGCCTGAAATAATATGGGTTCTACGGTCGATTTTCTCGAGTTTGCGGGACGAAAAACCCGAGTTTCCGGGAGAAAAACCCACTTGCCCGTGCCAGAGATCGGCTAACTCGGGAACCGGTCGAAAAAAGCTTAGAAAAATTTCCTCTAGTCGCCGACTAGACTCAAAACCAAGTCTTCCTTCGTGCGGCCAAGCGCGGTGGTATGCAAACGCCACAACCACTGAGGTGATTGTGGCGTTTAGGTCATTTCAGTTTTAGTGCATTTTTCAAATAATACCAACCTAAGCTAGCGAAGCGTTAGTTTGTAAACATTCAATTTGATTATTAAATTATCCTCATATGTTTAGTAACATTTTTAATATGAAATTTGCAGACTCAAGCAACTTGAATATATCTGCAAGGTGGCACTTTGGTATTAAGCCAGATTACCTTACTTACGGTCATCAGTTAACGTATAAAGGAAAATATTTGGATCAAGGAAACCACTCTGCTTTCATGGATCTTGCTTTACCGAATAAACAATTTAGTATTCGGGTGAGTTTCAGCTATTTTTTTATTTTAATCTTAGCAATGCAATAGTTAAACTTTTGAACCACTTGGAGATATCACTGGAATATTATTGAGCTCTACTGAACTTTACACTTAGCTTAACTAATGAATACTACTAGATTCATACTTTTCAGTTTCAGAATCTCCAAGCTGGATTTGACATCGTAGGAAATTATCATGTGACCTCAAGAGGAAATTTGGTGTTTTATTTTGATTTATTGCCCAAAGGTGGAGACCAATATTATTCTTCGCGTTATGTCATGGATAGCACTAGAGCCACCCTAATAGTCAGTGCATATCGTCGGCAAGGTAAGGGATGTTTATGTTACAGCAATTATTGAACTTAAGAATTCAATCTTTTTGTTTCGGTTAACATAAATATTTTTAATCATACAAAGCACATTTTATGAGATTAATTTTTTTTTTTCTATGTAGATAGCAAACTGTATAAGCGATATCGTTTGTCGGTTAGTGCTAATCCTGATTTAGCAATTTCCGTTTTTAACTACACTGATCACGAACATCAACATATAGAATTTGCAGCTGCTTTGGATCGTGAAATACCAGAATATTTTGCTCTGAATGCACACTGGGATCCCGAGCTACTTTTGGCTGATATGGTAAGTGCAGCACATAGTAATAGAGAAAAACTGATAGGTTTTTCATCAAAATATGTCTTTTACACACGTGCAGGTATTAAACATTACTGTTTCAGTTCTCTCCAGCTCAAAAGAAAAACTGTTGTCTTAATTAATATCATCAAGTCTGGAACTAGTAGTGTACGTCAGTTCTAAAGGAGAGATTCTTATTGTCATAGAAACATTATTGCATCCACTTGTTTAAAACAAACGTTTCTTCTTTTTTTTTATTATGCAGCCTACTTTGTATTTATTTAAAACAAGAAGTGTTTTAAATAAATACAAAGTAGGCTGCAATACTGTTTTCTATTCTCATTAGATTAACACATTCATCTTTAGCGTATTAATCTAAGAAACATAAGTAAAAAAGGCAGCAGATTATTAGTTGACAAGCATGTCTGATGTCACTTTCTGAAGAATTTCAGCGACAAGATAAAAGATAGAATTAACTGGAATATGTTTATGGTTCTTGTTGATTTATTTCTTTAAAAATTCGTCAGTTGAGAAAAATATTTTTCCTGTAGAAAACGTTGCGTAAAGAGAACATTACAGTTATCATAAGTGCATATCGTGTTCTTTAAACAATACTATTAAGAATTTATGAAAAGTGAATAAACGTTTTTGAATTATCTTTCATAAGTTCTATTTAATATTGCTATTTAGTAAGAGCCAACTACTGTTCCTTCTCTTTAATTGTCTTTCTCTGCCTTCTAAAACATGCAGCATTCTTCTCACGCAGTTTTTTTTCCTCCATTTTAATTTCGTCAAGAGGATTATAATGTCCAGCTGTTTTCATGTTCAAGAATTACATCAATAGATTTCTTCCTTCTCCTTAATCACTGATATGCTACAGGTTTGCAGGCTCTTATGTCATATGTCAGATCTGATACGTAACACTCGCTTTATTATTATTATTATTATTATTATTATTATTATTATTATTATTATTATTATTATTATTATTATTATTATTATTTTAATCCTAGAAATACACAGAAAGGATGCTTTATGGAAAGAATTACAGCGATATCCAAATAACACAGCTTTAAAAACTGAATATAAGATAACAAGGAATCGCCTTACAACACAAATCATAAATGCAAAAAGAAGCTACTACAGAGACAAACTAACCTCTGCACAAAACAACATGAAACAAACCTGGCATCTGATCAATGAGATGCTAGATTGTGTTCCCAACACCACTGCCTCCGAAACCATAAAACACAGCTTCATGAAACGCAAAACCTATTCAACAACTAGCAAATGCCTTTAACCAATGCTTTGCAGACTCCATCCAAGAACTGCACAGAAATATTCCCCGACCCTCCACTTGGACCACAATCAACGCAACACAATTCTTTTATGGTTCCCAACCATAAAAGAAGCAGAACTTCTCTCTGCAATACATCAAATCAAACCAAACAAAGGCGATGCTATTGTTTGGTTTGATGGTCTTATATTTGATGGTCTTATACCATCAATTTCTGGGCGACGCCCAGAAATTGATGGTATAAGACCTAAGGATATCACTCAACATGCAACTAGCTTAAGTATTATCTTACTGAAATTAATAAATAAAATATTTAAAACAGGACAGATACCAAGTATGCTAAAGACCACCATAATCAAACCCATATACAAACATGGAAAAAGAAATTTAATCAGCAATTACAGACCCATAGCAACATTACCAATTATCAATCAAATTATGGAGAGGATCATACTGAAGAAACTCACAGCATACACAGAGACCTTTCATATTATCCCCAAAACACAATATGGTTTTCAGAAAAATAAGGGAACAACATAACTAAAGCATTCGATACACTCACACATCAAATCTTGTTAGAAAAACTGAGGCCTCTGCACAGGCGGTTTACAAACTATCTTCAAAATAGAAAGCATATCACACGTATCGGGTCAAACCGAAGCAGAGAGCTACCAGTAACCTGTGGAGTACCACAGGGAGCTGTACTCTCCCCAATTCTATTCAACATTTACACGCACGATATTAATCAGCTACCTCTCAAAGGTAAGATATTCCAATATGTAGACGATACAGCTATCGGATCGGCTCATCGTCATCTTTCTTTTAGATCACGGGCATGCTTTCTCCTGAAGTCGCATACTCGATGGCCTACATCTGCCAGACAACCGTTGGCGACTTCTTTATCACGACCTCTGGATCACCGACGAAAATTTCTCGAACCGATTATGCGATCTTTTCGCCCACGCCTTTTATTCGGTCACTTCCGAATCCTTGTGCGGAGATAAGTGAACCCCGAACATTTCGGCAAAATCCCTTGATCCTTTTCTCTGACTGACCCTTCCTTTGTTTTTCTCCTACACTCCCTAAATCCTATTCGTTCTGGCAGCGGACATTTGTTTGAAGCTTTTGTCGGTCCACCTAGCACTGACCTTGAGCTTTCCATGTAGAACACACAAAGTTTGATGTCTTTACAAATAGCTTAAAATATATTGTTTACTATTGGCAAGGTATTGCCTTAATACTACACCTTCTAGAATATTCCCTTATTTGGCATAGAGCAATATACAAATTCCCATTGGGATTATTTACATATAACATACTTCTATTTACAAGTCACAATTCTTACTGGGCTTGACCTTGGTAAACTTTATGTGAAAATATTTGGACTTCTTATAGCTACATAAATATTTTTACAACTGCAATGTCAAAACACAAAATACTGATAGCAAAACATTTATGTCACTATGCAGCTTTGCTAAAACATTATTTCGATGCCAACTACAGGACAGTCAGAAATACATACCGTATAACAAGACATCAGACAACTAATTATATCACATATAAATACAATAATCACTACGGAAAGGCCACGCGAAACTTCTACATCCCAGACATGATAAACAAATTACCTTTTGAATATAGAAACCTTATAAACTACAATAGCCTGAAAAGAGCTCGTAGGACATACTATGAACAAGAAACACACGCACCCAAAATACCATACAAACTTAATGAAACACAATACATTCGTTCAGGCTTCCAGTTCAGATACGCATCAATACATTCCAAGTTATCGTGTGTGTGTGTGTGTGTGTGTGAGGATGACACCAGTTATTTTTTAAACCAATAAATAATAATTGGTGTCATCCTCAGATAAGCTCACAAATAAGCTTCGAAGATGAAAGCTGAGAAAATACATCTCACCTCATCCAAGAAAAATAAATAAATAAAAAATAAATGTATCATATGTAATGAAATGCATGTAATGTACGTATCACATGTAAACAAATGTATATAATGTTGTATCATATGTAATGATAAGTATGTAATATATGTATCATATGTTTTAAATTATTATAATTATTATTGCGAAAAAAATTATTATTTTTATTATTATCAGAATACATTAATATCAAATGTAAAGAAATGTATGTAATGTTGTATCATACGTACACAAATGTAAGTTATGTTGTTTCATATGCAAACAAACGTATGTAATGTTGTATCATACATAATCAAAATTATGTAATGTATGTATCAAATGTAATAAATTATTATTATTATTATTATTATTATTAAAATATGTATGTATGTATCTGAGACAATAAAATGTTTAAAAAATTATATCCAATTAACAGAGTTCACAGTCAAAGAGTAACAAGAAACACGAAACAGAATAATGCAATCTTTGAGCGGAAAATGAGTCCATTTCGGGCCTTATCCAAAAGCCTACGAAACGACTAGATATCGTCGTAAATGTGAGACGTCCGTAAAAGTGCCTTTTCTGAAGTTAAGATGGTGATGTATTTAACAGGCTCAACGTTTCGAGATGTTTCATAAATGTCCTAGTCGCTGTTTTTGTCTAGCGCTCTGTATTTGTTCTACAATCATATGTCTCCGTTCTTGTTGTGCAGCATTTAAGTGATCCTTCTGGTTATTATTTGGATTATCTGTATTCAAGAAAGTGAAGAAAGTGTTTCTTCCATAGATTTTGCAGCGGATCTCAAGTGTTTTGCTGGGATTCCATGACAAACTATCTTTGCAATTCTTCAAGTTCAACATCCATGAAAACTTTGTTTCTTACAATAAATCTTCGTTGGTACATTAATCACTCTTCACTGACTCTTGTATCAGGAAAATTCTATTTCCAAAATTCATGCATTCGCTTTTGGTATCCTCTTGATGATACATTTAATTCATAATAAGATTGCATAATCATCTTGTTTTCAAATAAAGTCCATTTCTTGTTCATCTAGTCGCGTTTCATTTCTTTTTATTATTATTTGAGCTCTCCATAGGTGACTTACGTTCCTCTGTGTGACCTCTACGAATGTTTGCAAAAAGAAAAAGAAAGTTTCAGACCCGATTTATAATAACAAAAGCAGCGAGTGAATCATTTACTGGTGATTATTGCCTGTAACTCTCCTCCCATCTGATATTTTGTTGGATCTATCGCTTTCATGATAGGTTATATGGATGTTGCCTTACCTCTCCTTGAATAAGTTGATGTATGTTACATTCATACCCCCCCTCTCTCTTTATTTATTTAACTACAAATTATGACGCTTACTGGTGACTCATTATTATTATTTGTTTATTTTTATTATTTATTTCTCCTCTTTGAATGGAAGATGGGACGAATAGAATTTAAAGAACAATTGTCATCGAAAGAACGTTGAGAGTTGTTATCATGGCTCATTCGCAGTTCCATTTGACAATAGTCATATTGTTGATATGCTTCCACAAGGCGTTCTGATACTCTGATATAAGAACATCATATATCGCTCTCATTCCATAATAATGGATTACTGGGAAAAAAAACGAACTAAAAGAACTGTAGCGAATAAATTTACTACAGTTAATGATATCTATATAGTTTTCGAAAATTTTCGAAAACAATATGAATATATAGAGAGCCAATACTTGGATCTGTCTTATATAAAAATTCTGATAATTATCCCACGAGTATATTTAAAATGGAAGCAAAGATCTCAGTGAGGATAGAAAATCGTTCAAAATATTGCAACAGATACAATAAGAACATTTTATACGAATGTGTCGTACAAGCTGCACACATGCAGTTGAAATATCAGGAACTTAACAGCCTCTGATTCCTCAGATTTGAACCATATCTTTCTAGAAATTAAGGGGAATTTCCTCTGTAGTGTTTTACCACAGAAAAAATTCGATTCAGTAAAATTACAGCAAATTAGTTTCACTTAAGGGCGAAATGTTTGTTATTATTATTATTTCATTTATTTTTTTTTTTCATGTTGGCTCGCTGTTCTTATCACTTTATTTGCTAAATTTCATAATTCCTGGATTTGTTGAGATGATCTGTTCTGATCTGAGTGATCGACAATTTCTGGTCAATCATTAAAATCTAAAGGAAATATCCCGTGTAGCCTGCAGACTTTGAATTCTACTGGAATGGCATTGCATTTCATATCCACAAATAGAGCCTTTATTTTCCCAGATCTCCCCCACTAAACATAAATAATAGTTACCTTCCATAGCTATTATGTTTTGCTTTTCTTAATTCACTGAAAAACTACCATTCCATAAAACGGAGAATTAATTTTTTTTCTTTCTATTCTAGGAAAGATTCCAGAAAGTATTGATTAAACTTAAAGACCACATAAAACATTCAACCCCCATTCACCTACTCCAGAGATGGAGTTCTGATATGTATGAATGTTTGGTAGGGATGCTCTCTCATACAGAACATGCAATAAAACGTACTTACTGGCGGTGGCAGAGGGAAGGGAGCAACTATATCAAGGCTCTGAAAACTGTGCTTACCGATGTATACAGATGCATAGAGTGAGTATCCTATTAACAATTAATTGAGTTTTGCTGAATTTACGAATAATTAATGTATTTACAATAAAGTAGACTTTTAACTATTTTAGTGAAGCGAATCTACAATTAATAATAAATACATTTTAAATATACTATTTTTTTTAATTTTAAATTTCTAATCGATTTCTTATTTTTACAATTTACTTACATTTCATTTTGTTTTTACATTAAAATACTGTATGTTTCTTAAAATATATTAAAATTATTGATTTTTAAGTATTGATAAAGCATATTTATTGTTCATTTATCTATTTATTTTTTATTTTATGTAAATTTCCAAATTCTTTCAATCTTCAAATTTATTTGACTATATCCTGTTCTGCAAATATTTCCACATTCATTTATCCAGAAAAATAAAAGCTCCTCTCCTACTGCAGTCATTTAAATTTTTACATTTTTGTAAAAAGTAAATTCTCGTTGGGCGCAAAGCTATACCTTAAAATGATTCGTTAAGCGAAAATTCTTAAAACAAAAACTGATATTCGGGGAGCTGTAAATATTAAAATATTTAAAAAAAATTTGAAATTTTTAAAATCTATTTAAAAATTAAAAATGCTAATTTTCTGAAAAATATAAAAATATATTTAGAATAATAAGAGCAACTTGCAAATACATTGTCAAGTTTTATAGTTTATAAAGCTCTAATTATAAAATACAAATAAAACCTTGAAACATTTCGCAGTATAAGAATTGGTTTATTCGAGAGAGAGACAACATTTTCTACTGACAGTGCTAGAAGTTGATGGTTCAGTTTCTGAGAGAAGGTTGCTGGAGTCCCTCTAATACATGATAAAAAATCGACTTTGCTCATTTTCAGTTTATTGTAGCGATTGCAATGCTTGTTGTTTACAGTCCTAAATTTCGCTTAGCTCGCAATGCAAGAAAATGAATTAGTATAACAAAAGTATTTTCTAAATTTTCATTTACATTATTATGCAATTAGAAAATTCTAAATGAAACATGTGTAAATCGAAGAATCTCTATAATTATCAATGAACATTGACTTTAATTATCAATGAACATTAGCTGTATTTACTGCGCAGTACTATTCTTCTTTGTCCGTGTTCTCTACAACGACATGATAGGTGCTACAGAAACAAAGAATACAAAAACAGGTAATATTATTTTAAACAATAACTACAGGATGTTATATTCAGGAAATAATGATCAGGAAAAGAAAGCAGTAACTATAGCATTCAACAAAGAACACGACGATGAGCTTCTTGAATGGCAGGCAATTACAAGTAGAGTGATGTACAGTAGATGAATATCAAAATATGGTATTGGACAATGAGACTTATTTATGTCTATGATTCCACAGGAGACTCTAATAAGGAAGAAGTAGAAGAATTTTTCGAAGTCTTTATGTCAACTGTCTTAATTGACATAAAGAAAAACGAAAACAGAAATGTATTAAGAAAAATTGAAGAAAAAGGCCCATAAAACTGATAAGTAACTGCTGGATTTCTGTTCAGGTCGTGGACCTAATAATGCTCCAACATAAATATGTGCACAAAGACTATGTTATTGTTCACAACGATATCATTATTTAATTTCGAGCAGGATCAAAATGAATATCATATTCAAAAGAAAAAAATATATAAGAAAGTTTTAGAAGGAGTCAAAGTGGAACAGCTTTCAGAGGTGAACTGTAAACTCAAATGTACACATATTATTCCAGAAAAAAATTAAAGAGTTTGAAAACAAACTCGGATTTGGAAGATTCACTGACAGTCTCTGAAGAAAATATTAACTGATTCAGCTAGAAGAGCATGTGGTGAAGTTGTCTGCAAAGATAGAAAGATCAGAACTACAAAATGGACTCATGAAGTTGAAGTCAAGGAAGGGAACGTATCGAAATTTCCCGTAAATAAGTCATAATATGCTCTAGAGAAAAATGTAAGAAAGCCAAGCACCGTGTAAAAGTAGTTAAAGTCATGGGTTGACACTGGTAAGAATAAAGAAGATAAATATATAAGGAAGGTGGGGAAATGTTATATAGGCTATTGAAAAACTTAGAAATAGAGGAAAGAGAACTGTAAAATGAATCCAAGATATTAACTGTGAAAAGAAAAATTTAAAAAAAAGAAAAATTATTTTGAAAAATTGTAAAATGAAACACACAGCGACAGATCGATGGGAGAAAATATTCGAGAGAAATCCAGTATATATATTAATGAGTATATATATTAATAATTGAGGTATAAAAAGTCATCATAAACATGAAAGGTGGAACTACAGCTGGAGGTAGATGCCATTGGACCAGAAATGCTTCATTATGAAGATATTAGAATTTTACAGTGGATGCACTTGCATAATTTAGAAGGCTTAGTTAGAAAGTCAAATTCTGAATGATTGAAGTAGAGAGCTCTCATATTATTAAACTATAAAAAGTGAAATGAAACTGAATGTGAGAATAAACGAGGGATTTCCTTACTGAGTGTTAAGATTTATGCAAAAATACTTGAGAAGAAAAATTGTGGAAGAAAAACTTGCATATAAAAAAGTTGAGGCTATCGAGATCGGATTTTCAGGTTAAGACAAATAGTTGAGAAATCACGGGAATATAATAAGGATGTATATTATATTACATTTTGTATATCTGGTCAGAAGAAAAGCTATTCAATGTACTACCATTTTATGATGTAAACAGGATGTTATATTGAGTAATAAGCAATCATTTGTACGATCATATTATGATGGAATGATGGAAAGTTGGAATTGGGATCTTACTCTTACTCTCGGCTCGTTTCGTTATGTATATCTTATACTATTAACTAATTTCAGACTGTAGTAATAAATTGCATAACTGCCAACAAATTTGGCAGGAAAATCTGAAATAAAAGGCGACAAAGCCTACAATATGTAGGAACATTGTTAAAAAAATGGGATGGATACTGATCGAAGAACTTATGAAACAAGTAATATATATATCAACAATATAGGATCATTTTTAGTGAAGATGGCAAATTAAGTATGGAAATAGTAGAATATGCAAAGTTGGTATCACGAAGAGTGATCTGAATAAATTAATATAGAATAAGTGAGAAATTAGTCAAATCACTGAATTAGCTGCATATAAGACAGGGTTCAAACCAATTTTAAATTATAGATATGAGATTGAGTTAGAAGTAAAACATTTGATGAAAATCAAGAAGCAACAGAGATGAGAGTTCTAATAGAAATTAGGAGAGAGAGCAGTTGGCATCAATGTCAGAATCATATCAAAAATGAAGATTTTAGACATGAATTTGACATTATTAGCAGTCTGGAATGTGTGAGCAGAGTAGAAAAGGAAACGTTAGCAAAGCAGGTGTTTCATGCCAAGATGATAGGATAAACCAATGAAGACCAAGGAACAAACTGAAAAGCTGGACACAAGATCTAGGTAGATTGATACATTTAGAAGTGCTAGAAGAGACCGAAATATAATATATGAGAATAATACAGTCTTGACACATAGAATAATTCGAAAAAGGAAAACTGTCGAGAGGAAGTTAATGTAATTTTTTCTTAAACTCCTGTTATGCTTTCCTGTACCCCCGTGAATATACATACCTGAAATTTGATGATCGTGATCATCAAATTTCAGGCATGTATCTTCTCTCTCTCTCTCTCTCTCACACACACACACACACACATACACACACATATTAATGTTATATATATAAAATACACCAATAATAACAGTAATAATCAAGAATAAGTTCGCTATTCTGTAATATGCTGGTTGATTCCCTCCCATTAAAACAACTCCTTTACTCTTATAATAAATTTAGTTTAATCCTTTATCCAAGTGTGAGCAAACAAAGTTTTCGCCTGAGAGTATCTTCAGGACTGGGATAAGGTAGTACAACACCGGGCAACTCGTTGCAAAGGTGGAGCAAACTCACATCACTCGTATCTCAGTATCTCCCATAATGCAAAACACATCTCCTTGCAGATATGTATAATGTTATTCATTAAGGGGAGGGCCACTACCCAGACTAGTTTCGACCTTTATTGAGGTCGAATGGGAGTTGATGCCTTTCATCACTGGCCTCTTTAGATTTAATAAAAGTTGTGCTGAGAGTCAGCCTGATAGTGAGAGAGGAGGAGAAAGATAGAGTGGATAGTAGTAGATAGTTAAAAGAGGCACAGTCGATCTACTTGGCCTGACTTAAATGCCCGCACCAAGCAGGTCTCCGACATTATCTCCCTCCATCCGTTCTTTTCAGCTTTCCTCGGTCAGTCACCTCTTCAGATGACTGCCCGAGGAAAGCAGGGAAAAACAAATGAAAGAAGCAACACATGAAAAAGGAAACTGGTAAATAACATTAAAACGTACATATAACAATTTGTAACACAGAACCAAAGAAATAAGAAACTAGGTGAATTTCGGAATTTCAAACTGAATGATCAGAAGAGCGGGGGAAGAGCCTGGCCTGAGTGATGCAGCCCACAAGGGGCTGCATCACCCAGGCATTTCCCTTCGGCAGCTGTATGCAACAAGTCGACTGACTTGTCAGCGTGTTAGGCAGGGCTTGAATCCTCTGCTTTCTATTGTTGTGGGTACTAAGGATGTGATCATATAACTTATCTCCGCGGGAGTAGTTTAGCATTCCTAGGCCTCTATACAATGCTGCTCCCACGTCATCCTTTGCATCAATAAATTCTTCGATTTGTTCTGGAGTGATTTCGTCTATGTCTTCGACAAACATATCATTCTACTCTGCGCTTACCACTTTAGGCCCATTTTTCCCTGTGAGGATAAGTAGGATATCCCCGAATGTTTCTATTCCATTTCGTAAAACCTTCGCATCCTCGGGGAAGTCTTTTAGCAGATGCAGTATCGGTGCATTGGCTTTTGCATAAGGGTACTTTGTGGGTTCTGCTGTTACTTTTCCAGTTTCAACTACGCCCGGACTCCCTGGTTTTGGTTTTTTAACATTCCCTTCTTCAGGGCTGCCTGGCCTTTTTTGTGTGGTTTCTTCACTGTGAGTTTCCATTTCTACTGTTTCTTCTGCTGTTGGTTCTTCAACTACCGTGCTAGAACCTTCTTGCTGGTGGTTCTGTTTAATTTCTATGGTGGCGGTTTGGTCGTTGGCTGGTTCCTCCTGCTTAGAGTCTTTCCTGGCTGCTTCTACAGTTTTGGCTGTAGGTTTCTCTGTTGCTTCAATTTGCGATGTGGCAGTATTATTCTTTGTTGCTTCCCTTTCATGTGCAGTCTTCAGGGTTGGGAAGTCGTTCTGCTCCATGCCACTGATATTGTTTTCTAGTGTTGGACGTGATAGTGCCTCCCACTCTTTCGGCATGGTTTCTGCTTGGACAGGTGTCCACTTTGTGGTCCTTGTTGCCACATTTTAAGCAGGCCGACTGGCATTTCTCCAATGTATGGCCCGTTGTAAGGCAGTTGCGACATTTCATTTTCGGGCACTGAGCCCCGAGATGCGTGAGGGCACCGCACTTAAAGCATTGTCGCTTTACGCCAGGGTAGCTAACCATTACCCTGGCCGATCCTATTTTGACGAAATTCGGAATTTCTGCCTTCATCATGACAGAAAAAGTGACTTCTCCTGACTTCCATTGAGGGAAGTCAGCGTCCGTGCCAATTTTTATATCCTGCACGGCTCCCCATTTCGAGAAGACTTTAGTGATGATGTCAGTGTCTTCTTCGAGATATTCAATTGGGAAACGATCTATTCTTACACTTTTGGAAAGACTTCCTACCACAAAAGGATGAAAAACTTTTCACTGGCACTCGACTCCTTTCAGTAATTTTTCTCTAGTTGCAACGTTAGTGCATACAACTTGAAACCTTCCCCCCCCCGTAAGGGGTAAAACCAGAAATGTTGTCTGCCCCGATATAGTTAATTATAGTCTTCGCAAACGTCCTCTTCTCAATATTAGCATCAATTTCGAACCCGAGGGTTCTTACCCTCGGTAAAACCGAAGACATTATTACTTAAAGAAAGAAAGGAAGAAGACTTTCCAAGGATAGTCTATTCCTATAAAGTAGCGGAATGCCGTGTATAGGCCTAAAAAACCCACAAAAAGAACAAGGAACAAGGCCAGCCAGCCCTGAAGAAGTAAATATTAAAAAATCGAAACAAGGAAGTCCAGCACAAGTTGGAAATATAAAGTCAACTTCAGAACCCACAAAGTTCCCTCATGCAAAGGCCAATGCACCTATATTGCATCTCTTAAAAGATTTCCCCGAGGAGGCGGTGAGACTAAGAAAAGCTATAGAAACATTCGGAGACATTCAACTGATACTCACAGGACAAAACGGGCCAAGAGTCGTCAGTGCAGAATGGAACGACGTGTTTGTCGATAATATAGATGAAATCACTCCTGAAAAGATCATTGGTCTTATCGATGCAGAGGACGACGTGGGACTAGCACTGCACAGAGGCCTCTACATGCTAAACCACGTCCGTGGAGACAAATTAGCAGATCTCATCATTAAAACCCACAACAATAGACAGCAGGAAGATTTAAACCTCGCCTAACAAGTCAGTCGACTCCTAGTATCGATCTGCCAGAGGGGGAAAAAAAAAATTCTCGTTTGTTTTTTCTTCTTTTTGCCCTCTTTCAGATTAGAATTTTTGTTGTAAAAAAGGTCTATGTCTATTCCACACAGGAGGGGGTATCCTGAGAACCTGGGCTGCGAAGGCTTACACCGAGGCGGTGCAGCTCCTTGTGGGCTGCATCACCCAGGCCAGGCTCTGCCCCCGCTCTTCTCAGTATTAAACTGGTCATTCAGGTTGAAATTTCAGAATTTACCTAGTTTCTTACAAATTGTCATATGTAATTTTTAATGTTATTTACTAGTTCTTCTTTTTCATGTGGTGCTTCTTTCATTTGTTTTTCCCCACTTTCCTCGGGCAGACACCTGAAGAGGTGACTGACCGTGGAAAGCTGAAAAGAACGGATGGAGGGAGATAATGTCGGAGATCTGCTTGGTGCTAACATTTAAGTCAGGCCAAGTAGATCGACTGAGGCCTCTTTTAACTATCTACTACTATCCACTCTATCTTTTCTCCTCCTTTCTCACTATCAAACTGACTCTCAGCACAACTTTTTTTAAATCTAAAGAGGCCAGTGATGAAAGGCATGAACTCCCATTCTACCTCAATAAAGGTCGAAACTAGTCTGGGTAGTGGCCCTTAATGCATAACATTAGACATATCCGCAAGGAGATGTGTTTTGCATTATAGGAGATACTAAGATAAGATAGGAATTGTTGGTAGCTTGCTCCACCTTTGCAACGAGTTGCGCTGGTGTTGCCACCTTATCCCAGTCCTGAAGATACTTTCAGGCGCAAACTTTGTTTGCTCACACTTGGATTGTTTGCTCACACTTGGATAAAGGATTAAACTAAATTTATTATACTCTAACCAAGTGAAAAATAAAATTTCAACTCCTTTACTCTTAATTATTTCAACAGCGAACGTAACTAAATCATAATAATTCCAATAAAATCATTTAAATTAAAAATGAAAAATGTTGATACCTACCATAATTTAGCGTATTTAAGGTGGTTCTTATTTGCTTTAACTTATTCTTCTAGCGTCTCCTAAAAATCTGTGCTTTATTTTAAATTAATAGATTATAGTAGCCGGATATAAGTGATTATGCAGTAATATCTTATATCCGATTATAATTAGTCCACATGCTAATATCTTAAAATCTTGTAATTCTAGCAGAGAGCATGCTCTTAAGAATGTCATGGAGGAATTTATCATTACGCCTATGAATACTTTTCGCCGTTACTGCCAGAGAGAACTAGATACATTATTTCCTCGATATTCCAGACAAAGAATTCTTGAATTCCCTAGACGTCTAATATCATGGCTTCAAGCTCACTGCACCAATGGGACTGTTTGCTACTCGGTGAAACACATAAGTGATAGAAATGAATGGAGTCAAGTTGCCAAAGTAATGTTCTACTCTGTGAATTCTGTCACTAGAATTTATTACAAGCTGCCAGTGATTATTCAGAACCGATTTCCATGTAAGTGAGCGATCTCGAATTAATTATTTTGTGTTGCAATAAAATTCCACAGTGTGTTATATTATATTTGTTTACTTTTTTTTTTCTGCAGATTTCATGAAGGAGTGGTGGTGTGCTGCAAAGAGTAAAATCAGGAATGGCTTCGACACATTCCAAAGCCACATATCGAAACTCACGCTTGTGAGAATGATCAACGAACAATGGATCCATATGCGCGAGCAAATTGAGATGAATAACTGGAATCAGTGGACACAGGTTCGTCGGGTATTGGAGGACATCACCTTCAAAATATTCTACCGAGGAACCATGCAAGAAATTCATAATTTTCTCGCAAATTTTTTCGAAGAGGTATTATTTGATGCTTTTGCTAAAAATACTCAACAGATTTTTAGATTATTATTATATTTATTTATTTATTTTCTTTCAATATTCTTCCAGACAAAGAATGTCTATGCAAAGTATAACCTATGGCTCAGAGTACGAACCTTCATGAGGGATTGCTTTGTTTCCTTCTGGACCGATACTATTTTCGTTGATTTTGATTCCAGTGTGGGTCGCATGAGAATGCGGGTGGACTTCAACGATCGGCTCTCAAACAGATCTGACTATCACAGTTTTACCAATAGGTAAAATGAAATTCTAAATAAAATAAATATGAATATATAAGAAAGATTCCGGTAATTGGACCACATGTTTATTACGATAAATAACAATAAAAAACAACCCGACAAGTTTCGTAAGTCGTATGACTTACATCTTCAGGGGTCAAAGGTAAATAAAAGTTAAAACACACGAAATGAGAGATTACTTAGAATAGTTCATTCTATGGAGTTGTTTAACTGTTCATTAAATTGAATATCCGAATGTAGATTCAGTGCAATGCTAAGTTTGAACAATGATGGATGCTGTCACGTTCTTTTGTTCATGTTTACGTTGTCCGAGGTCTGACTTGGGAATATCTTTTGATCAAAGCTGATCAAACTTGGTGTAGAATTAGGCCCTGGTTTTTGTTGCATTGCGTTGGAATTCTAAGTATGTTTGCAGCTTCTTTAAATTTCCTTATGAAACAATTTTTTTCAATGTAAGACATGTTTGTTTTTTGCCAAAAAAATCTATTTCTAAAAGGTTTCAACTTCGCTTTAACGCCACGCTACTAACCAAAAATTGACATCATAGCTCAAATAGAGAAAGGAATTCTGAATTTGCCTGGTGATACATCAGATCTAATCCGCATACAGAGCACAGCATTACTATTATAAAACAAATTACCACTCAAAAACTTACCTTACATGGAATACACAGCCCTCAAAGAACTAAAATCAGACAAAAATATCGTTATAATTAAGGCGGATAAAGAGAATCAACGTAGTGGAGGATTACAACAAAATTATAACTCAGAGGATTATAACAAAAAAATGAAAACTCTTCTTGAAGATACTAATACCTATAGACCTTTAGACAGAGATCCTGGCGAGCAATGATCTAATAAATCCAATGGCGAGCAATAAAACCAATGATCTAATTAAAAAGATACTTAATTGGACTGAAGAACTAAAAAATAACTCTACAATCAAAACACCCATTAGTTCCAAGAATATATGGCGTTCCAAAAATACACAAGATAGGTATGCCTTTAAGACCGATAGTGGATGGAAGAGACTCTCATACCTCCAATATGGCAAAACACCTCACCAGCATGATCTCACTACACATAGGAAAAAGAACATCTTTCATTAAGAACAGTACACATTTTATTGAGAAGGTAAAGGATATATGCATAGGACCTTCAGACATCTTAGCAAGTTTTGATGTAATCAACCTGTTTACAAATGTTCCTAGAAATGAAACAGTGAATCTCCTTGAAGACCTTTTTCCTCCGGACATCGTAGAACTTTATAAACATTGCATAAAAAATACTTTTTTCATGTATCAAAATAAATTTTGGGAGCAAAAAGAAGGACTGGCTATGGGCTCCTCCTGTTCCCGGCTTTCTTCTTCTTTGAGCGCCATCTCCTATTGGAGGTCAGCGACTACCTTGGCAAATTTTGAGTGATCCTCAGCCACTCTAAATAGTCTCTCAGAGCTCATGCCAGTCCACTGTCTGATGTCTGCCAGCCAAGATTTTCTTAGTCTTCCTTGTCCTATTCTTCCATTTATCTTCCCCTTTATAAGCAATTGAAGTATTTTATATTTTTCATTACGAAGTAGGTGACTAAGGTATGCAGTTTTCCTTCTTTTTATGGTGTCTAAAAGTTCACGTGATTTCCCCATTTGTTCTAGTACTTCCTGATTGGACGTTTTTGCTGTCCATGGGATTTTTAACAATCGTCTGTATAACCACATCTCAAAGGCTTCAAGTTTTTTTATTGATGTCTTCAAAATCCAAGTTTCTGCACCGTACAGCAGTATAGACCATACATAGCATTTAAGCATGTGTACTCTAAGCTTTAAATTTAAGTTGCAGTTACACAGTGTTGATTTCATCAGGAGAAAAGTTTTTTCTTGCCATTTCAATTCTTTTATTTCCATTTCTGGATTGCATTCTTCATTTAACCAGCATCCGAGATATTTAAACTTTGTCACTCTTTCCATTCGTTTCCCATTTAAAGAAAGTGATGAATTAAGAATTAGTTTCTTGCTTATGACCATGAACTTAGTTTTGGTGATATTCATTTTTAATCCCATTTTTCACTCTCTTCAATTATTAGTTCCAAAAGATCTTGAAGATCCTAAATATTGTCAGCCAGGAGAGCTGTGTCATCAGCATATCGGATGTTATTGACGATTTAACCATTTACATTAATCCCTTCCGCTCTTCCTTTTAAGATTTTTTGAAATATGGCTTCTGAGTAGATGTTAAAAAGAAGAGGTAACAGCACACATCCTTGCCTTACTCCTCGTTTGATGTTAATGGAGTCTGTAATAATGTCATCAACTTGAACAGATGCCTTTTGGTTCCAATATAAGTTTTGAATGATCCTGATGTCTTTATCATCTAATCCAATTCTCTTTAATAGTGCAATCATTTAAGCATATTGGACTTTATCAAATGCTTTCTCAAAGTCAATGAAGCAAGTGAATACTTCCTTGTTTTGATCAATACATTTTTGAAACAAGATTTGAGAGCAGAAAAGAGCCTCTCTTGTTCCCAAACCGTTTCTAAAGCCAAACTGGGTATCACTGATGGTGTCTTCACATTTTCTATATATTTTCTTTTTTGAATTATTTTAAGGAATATTTTGAGAACATGACTCATTAGGCTGATCATTCTATAGTCATTACAAGTTTTCGCATTTGCTTTTTTTTTTTTTAGGTAGCATAATGAAGGTCGACTATAACCAGTCTTGTGGGAATATGCCTGTATCGTAGACCTTATTAAACAGCTTTACTAATATAGCAATGTTGTCATCTTCTAATAATTTTATTATTTCTGCTGGTATTCAATCAGGGCCTAAGGCTTTGCCATTTTTAGCTGAGTTCAGCGCACATTCTACCTCTGATCTTAGAATGCATGGACCGTCCATCTGTTCATAAGCATTTTCTGGGTTCTGTCTGTTATCATAAAAGAGTTCTTCTACATATTTCACCCATTCTTGTATTTTGTCATCTTTTTCGGATATTATTTCTCCCTTTTTGTTTCATAGGACACATAGTTGTTTTTTCTTAATATACCACAGGTATCGTTCAGCTTTTTGTGTAGATTAAAACTCATGCTTTTCTTGTAGAATTTTAATTTCTCTCTACATTTTTCATTCATCCAGATTTCTTTTGCTTCTTTGATCTTGCCTTTAATAATTTTTTGAACCTCTTTATATTTTGTTGGACTGTGAATTTTACATGATCTGCGTTGATCCATGAGAGAAAGAATTTCGTCATTATCCAGTCTTTCTTTTTCACTGCTCTATCAGGACACAAGGTATTGGTATATTTCACTATGAAGACAGATTTTAATTTGTCCCATGATTCATCAACCCTCATGACGTCACCATTCTTGATAAGTGCTATCTCTTGATTCAGATCTTGACTCAATTTGTTTCTTATCTCTGGGTTTTTTAACATTCCTAAATTAAACCTTTTTTGTTGATGTTTCTGAAGTATAGCTTTCAGTCTAACTTTTAACACTGTCACCAGTAGAATATGACTAGAAGCAATATCTGCACTAGGTTTGGTTTTTGTGATCTTTATGGAACTTCGAAATCGTTGATTAATTAGCAAGTAATCAATTTGGTTTCTGACTATATTCCCATTATTATCTTGTGGTGATCACCAAGTATATAGCCTTCGGGATGGTAGCTTAAACCATGTGTTTGTGACTATTAGCTCCTCTTCTTGGCAGAATTGAATAAGACGGTCTCCTCTCTCGTTTCTTGTTCCCAGTCCATGTTCGCCAACTATATCTCCACTTCTACCTTTCCCAACTTTAGCATTGATATCACCCATGACGATGTTAATATCACGTTTTTTTGTGTTTTTCATTAGTTCTTTTAATTAGTCATAAAATTCTTCGATCTTGGCATCACTCTTGTCAGCAGTAGGGGCAATAGACCTGTATAAGATTAAAATCTAGTGGTTGACCTTTTAGTTTTAAAAACATCATCCTATCTGAGTAGGGGATGAAGCTCAACAGTGACTTATTAACATCTTTGTTTAATATTATTCCAACTACATTTTGATGGTTGTTTTCACTATTTCCAGAGTGGTACATTGCATGTCATTAACTTGAGTTTTGCCTGATCCTGGCACTAACTTCACTCATTCCTAATACCTCAGTTTCAAGTCTTTTCATTTACTGAATAGCATTTCTTAGCTTACCTGCTTTCTACAGGGTTCTTACATTCCAAGATCCTAGTTTCTGTGAACGCACCATTTTGAGCCCGGAGATTCTTCGCACCCCTGTCCCATTTGAGAGACGCTGGGAATTCGGGGCCATTTGTGTAGATTTGCTCGCCAGTGATTAGTCTGGAGAGAATAGAGCAGTAGTTTCTCCATTTGCTTTCTCCTCCGCAGTATTACAGACGTATACAGTAAACTGTATTGCCATCTGCAATTTTCTCATCACAAGCCTTACCGTCATCATGAGACTTCAACCTTGTGTCAGTACAGACAAAGCTGCTTCCCTTTGTCAGAGGATTGAATCATTTAATTTTCCTTGTAACCCTAGGTAGGGGCCCGAACCAGGTACTGACAGCCGGAGCCAGCTGAGCCCGAGTTCTTTATAGAG
The DNA here is from genome assembly GCF_054136105.1 of Typopeltis vanoorti. NCBI lineage: Eukaryota > Metazoa > Arthropoda > Arachnida > Uropygi > Thelyphonidae > Typopeltis > Typopeltis vanoorti. The sequence continues at coordinate 54,464,416 of NC_143568.1, read as the reverse complement.
GTCTGCTCCTCTGACGATTCTTCCGCACATTTCAACGTTGGGATATGAATCCTCCTCCGCTGATTTGTCCGTTGTCCGAAAGGTCCCCGGCTTTAGCTAACCTATATATGGAACATTTTGAAAATAATGCTTTAAATAATTATCATAAAAACCAAAAATCTGGCTACGCTATGTAGACGATATTTTCATCATTTGGCCAGGAACAACAGAGGTACTAACTGCTTTCAAAGATTACATGAATAATATACACAATAACATAAAAATTTACTTTGGAAAAAGAAGAGCACAAAACACTTCCCTTTCTTGATCCTAATAGAAATCAATGAAAAAGATAATAAATTATCCTTCTCCATCTATAGAAAACCCACCAACACAGGATGATTTTTAATGTGGCCTCACACCACCACCACCACCACCACCCTTCGCAAAAGATATGTTTAATTAAAACCTTGAGAGACAGAGCTTATAAAATTTCAAGCCCAGAAAAACAAAGAAATGAAGAACTTCAACATTTAGCACAGATTCTCAAAAAAAAAAAAAAAGGTTATGAACCGAAGACTATCAAAAAAATCCTGAACACACCTCCTACAATCATCTCACAAAAGCAAGATTTCAAGAACGCAATCACGCTTCCATACATCAAGAATATTACAGACAAAATGACCAAATTACTAAACAAACATAATATCAAAGTGGATCTTGAAATTTTTTCCAAAACTTCAAGATCTCTACATCCCCCAAAACCTTCACATTATCCTTTAAAAAACCAGGTGTATATAAAATTCATTGTTCCTGTTGCATCTGCTATGTAGGCCAGATGGGAGGATAAGAGGAAATTCGCATGAACGAACACCAAAAAGATGTGTAAAAAAAAAAAAAAAAGAAAACAAACACAGGCTGGCATACCACACAACTTCTACCGGCCATAATGTACTCTGACAAAAAACAAATATTCTTTCATTGAAAAAAGATCCTTTCATAAGGAAATTTAAAGAAGCTACAAACATGCTTAGAATTCCAACGCAATGCAACGAGGGCCTAATTCTACACTAAGTTTGGTCAGCATTGATCAAAAAATATACCCAAGTCAGACCTCGGACAAAATGAACGTGAACAACACAACGTGACAGCATCCATCATTTTTCAAACTTAGCATTGCACTGAATCTACATTCGGATATTCAATTTAATGAACAGTTAGACAACTGCATAAAATGAACTAGTTTGAGTAATTTCTCATTTCGTGTGTTTTAACGTTTAGTTACCTTTGACCCCTGAAGATGTAAGTCACACGACTTACGAAACTTGTCGGGTTGTTTTTTATTGTTATTTATCGTAATAAACATGTTGTCCAATTACCGGAATCTTTTCAAATTAAACATATTTGGTCGTTTGAAAGTTAAGCATAAAAACGTATTGTTTAATACTGACCATATACAAATATTTTAACATTCTTTGCCTACCAGATTTGCTAGGAAACTGTCTAGATTTTTCAAGGCGTTGACGGAAAAGTATAAAAAAATAATAGCAAATGCAAATTGAAAGGAACATAAAAACGTTGTAAACACTCTAGTAGCTCAGGTTGCACGTTCGCGTGACAGAGACTCGGTGGACTTATTGTTCTTAATCATTATCACGCATGCGTGTTTGTTGTAAACGCATAATGTGATTACTAGCTAGCAGTAGTTCAGATGGATTTAGAGAGAGGATGAGGTTTTTCCATGAACTGTTAAGAATAGTACCCTGGTTTCTGTTGAGGTTTCCACCAGTTTTTAACACTACTGCGGCTTCCTTGAATAAACGATGTCTATAATCGTCGTCTAAATATGGCATGGAGCTATTTTGCCACTCTATCGTGTGGTTAGACGTACAGAAATGATGTGCTAAGCCGGAAGAAATACTTCTGTTGTGGTTTACATCACCAACGTGCTCTCTCTGTCTGATCTCCAAACTCCGCGAAGTTTGTCCGATGTAGGCTAGACCACAGGAGCAAGGAATGTAATATACCCCTGGATATTTGTAGAATGGCACCTTGTCTTTTGGTGATCCTAAAAAATGTTTGGTTTGAAGATCACTCTGATGTTGTGGGCTTTTTGTATTCTGGTTATTTGATAAGAAATTGACTTGATGAAGGGAATCACTACAGTAGAAATATGCTGGGAGTTTGGTTCTTCTTGTGTGGGGTTGTCACCGTATAGATATTTTTGATCATGTTCGGATGGTATCCATTTTGTGATAATGTTTTGGCTATTTGTGAGATTTCAGTCTGTGTATCCTCCTCTTCTGATATAAATGTACGTGCTCTATTTTTCAACATATTGATAATGCTTAGTTTGTGTGTCTTGTGATGGTTAGAAGTATAATGAAGGTATCTTCCAGTGTCTGCCTGCTTTCTGTAAATAGATAAATTGACACTATTTGATTGTCTTTTTATCAAGATGTCTAGAAAATGCAGATAGTTGTTGTTTTCAACTTCCAGAGTGAATTTTATTTGTTATGTATGAAATTGATTTTATTCACAAGCGATTTTAGGTTATCTAAGCTATCTTGCCATATAATGAAAATATCGTCAAAATATCTCCACCATATAGATGATCTAGGAAGATTGTTGAGAGAATTTCCTTTTCAAGTTTTTCCATGAAAAGGTCTGCACAAGATGGTGATAGCGGACTTCCCATTATTAGGCCTTCTAATTGTTGGTATATGGTGTTATTACCTTGAAGAAATTAGACTGAAGGCAATTTCTTATCAAATAGCCAGAATGCTAAAAGCCCACAACATCAGAGTGATCTTCAAACCACCAGCATCAAACATTTTTTAGACTCACCAAAAGACAAGGTGCCATTCTACAAATATCCAGAAGTATATTACATTCCTTGCTCCTGTGGTCTCGCCTACATCGGACAAACTTCACGGAGTTTGGAGATCAGACAGAGAGAGCACGTTGGTGATGTAAATCACAACAGAAGTATTTCTTCCGGCTTAACACATCATTTCTGTACGTCTAACCACACGATAGAGTGGCAAAATAGCAGACGATGATTATAGACATCGTTTATTCAAGGAAGCCGCAGTAGTATTAAAAACTGGCGGAAACCTCAACAGAAACCAGGGTACTATTCTTAACAGTTCATGGAAAAACCTCATCCTCTCTCTAAATCCATCTGAACTGCTGCTAGCTAGTAATCACATTATGCGTTTACAACAAACACGCATGCGTGATAATGATTAAGAACAATAAGTCCACTCAGTCTCTGTCACGCGAACGTGCAACCTGAGCTACTAGAGTGTTTACAACGTTTTTATGTTCCTTTCAATTTGCATTTACTAGTATTTTTTATACTTTTCCGTCAACGTCTTGAAAAAGCTAGACAGTTTCCTAGCGAATCTGGTAGGCAAAGAATGTTAAAATATTTGTATATGGTCAGTATTAAACAATAAGTTTTTTATGCTTACGGAATCTTTCTTATGAACTGATAAACCAAAGAAACCTTCGCATACAAATATGAATATAATTCATGTGGATAACACTTTAATTTTTGAATCGCGACTCTTTATTGATTAATTTGAGTGATTTAAACTTTCTTATAAAACTCATTTTTGAATGGTGATCGATTACATGAATCTGAGCGATTTTATATCTTATGTGAACTTATTAATTTAAACCAAGTTAAAATCCTTGTATTACCTTGTATTAAATTTTTTACGAACTTAAGAAACCCTTTGAGTTATAAATAAAGATATATAAAATTAAACTAGCTAACGATCTATTACTTTTTAGGGCTCCCAAATTTCGTAAGCACCTACTCTGTTCATAATTTAATGTGATAATAATTATTTTATTTCTCAAGAATTACAAGTCCGACAAACGATTCTGTTTTGAATATTTTTCCTTTTTTTTTTAAATAAAGCATTATTTGTAAAACTATATAGAAATACTGAACGCAATTGTTGTGTGTTTGCGCACGCGCACTCGATCCATCTGTGACCAGTAAAAAGAGCTAGCGTATACTTATAGCATGCGTTCTTGTTAGGGGGAATATCCGTCGGTGTCTAGAGCATCAGTTATCCTCGGCCATGTTGCACACCTCATCATTATCCTTACTTTTCTACTTGCATGTTCTTCTCTACTCGCATATTAAGTTTTAAATGTACGTTGAGTGAAATGAATATTACTGAAATGAATATTACTGAAATGAATATTATTGAAGATTAAAATGGATATGGTTAATTTATTCTTGGATATGGTTAACTTTTTATTATAATTATATTAAAATTATATTAAAATATAGAGAGAAGAGGCAAGGAATAAGAAAAGTCTCATTGACTATGTTATTGTTGATAGTGATTTTTTCTCCCTGGTGCAGGACACCAGAGTGTACAGAGGATTTGAAATTGGAAGTGATCACCATTTAGTCTTGAGCAGGATAAAAGTGAATTTCATATTGAAAGGAATAACATGCAAGAAAGTTTTAAAACGAAAAAAGTTGAGCAGCTCTCAGATGTAAACAGTAGACTAAAATACACAAAGATTATTGAAGAAAAAATGAAAGAGTTTGAGAACAGGAATCAAACCTTGGAGATTCAGGGACAAGCCTTGAAGAAAGTCCTGATTGATTCAGCTAGAGAGGCATGTAGTGAAGTTGTCTGCAAGGATAGAAAAATTAGAACTCTATGGTGGACAGAGGAAGTTAAAGAGATAGTGAGGGAAAAGAAGAAAGCATATCAAAAGTTCCTGACAAATAAGTCAGCTTGTGCTCTTAGAGAATACAGAGACAAATACAGAGAGAATACAGAGGCAAGAATGCTAAGCACTGTGTAAAACTAGCTAAACAAAAGTCATGGGAGGACTTTGGCAAGAATATAGAAAATAAATATCAAGAAGGTGGCAAAATGTTCTGCAGGTTGTTGAAGAAGCTTAGGAATGGAGGAAAGAGTACTGTAAAAGGAGTTAGAGATGATAAAGGTGACATGAAAACGGAAGAAAAAGATATCCTTGAAGTATGGAGTAATTACTTTGAAAAACTGATAAATGAAACAAGCAGTGATGACAGCACAATGATAAAAAAACACTGACCAGGCATGCAGTCAGGAATACATATCCATACTTGAAGTAGAAAAAGCCCTCAAAGGCTTAAAATGTGGAAAGGCAGCAGGAGTAGATGATATTCGACCAGAAATGCTGAAGTATAGTGGTATAAAAGTCTTACATGGCTGTACTCCATAGTTCAGAAAGCCTGGACAGAGGGACGAATTCCCGATGATTGGAGTAGAACTCTCATAGTACCCATATATAAAAAGGGAAATAAAACTGAATGTGAGAATTACAGAGGTATTTCCCTACTAAATGTTCCTGGCAAAATCTATGCAAGTATACTTGAGAAACGATTGAGAAGAATTGTGGAAGAAAAGCTGGGTGAAGAATAAGCTGAATTCAGGCCAAATAGAGACTGTCAGGATCAGATCTTTACGAAAAATAGTCGAGAAAGCATGGGAATATAACAAAGATCTGTATTTAAGTTTTGTCGATTTGGAAAAGGCATATGACAAGGTGCCAAGAGAGAAGCTATTCAATACGCTACAGTTATATGGTGTCAATGGGGCATTATATCAAGCAATACGTAGTCTTTATTTGAGTTGTGAGTCAGCAGTTAGAATTGAAGGAAGTACAGGAAGATAGTTTAATGTTAAATCTGGTGTGAGACAAGGATGTACATTATCCCCTCTGTTATTCATTATCTATATGGATCACATTATGAAGGAAAGTGGTATTAAACATGATATCAAAATTGGAGATGTTAATGTCAGCTCTTTGCTTTATGTGGATGATGTTATACTTCTAAATGAATCTGCTACAAGTCTGCAAGATTCTCTGACTAAATTGAATAACTGTTGTAATAGATATGGTATGAAGGTCAGCAATAAAAAGACAAAGACAATGAAAATAGGCAAAATCATTGATAATGTCAATGATTCTGAATGGAGTGTTGTGAATGGAGAACCTGTGGAACAAGTAAAACATTTCAGCTACTTAGGCACGATTTTTTAGTCAATTTGGTAAATTCAATATAGAAATAGACAACAGACTCAGCAAAGCTGGTATGGTGGGAAGTCAATTGAATAAATTCATATGGAATAAGAGAGAAATTAGTCGGAACACTAAATTAGCTGTATACAAGACAGTGTTCAAACCAGTTTTAACTTATGGATCTGAGAGCTGGGTCAGAAGTAAAACACTTGACCAAAGACTAGAGACCGCAGATATGAGAGTTCTGAGAAAGATTAGAGGCGTGAACAGATGGCATCAATGGCAATATCATATTAAAAACGAGGATATTAGGAAAGAACTTGACATTGTCAGCATCCAGGAATGTGTTAGCAGAAACTCAAAGATTGGAATCAGAGAGTTTCTTGCCGAATATAGTAAACTATAAAGTATCGGCGACCACTGACGTGAGCAAATGCAAGTGACCCTAGCACGTAGTGCAATACCGGAAGACTCGCAGCAAAGTCAGTAAATTCTGATTGCTATTCTTAGGTATTTTCCATAATGTAAAAACACATTTCCTAGGAAATGTATGCTGTTATTACATTATGGTAGGGAGGTCACTACCCAGACCGGTTTCAGTCTTTTTTGAGGCTTCATCAGTGAGTACCTAGACCTAATACCAAAGTGTATAGCGAAAAGAACTTATATACTCTGCGATATGAGTTTCCAAACAGGTGCAACCATTAAGTTACTTAAGTATAAAGAGCTAATAAGCTTCATTTCGGCAAAGAAAACATTATTTAAATTAAGGGGATATTAAATAATGTTTTCTTTGCCGAAATGAAGCTTATTAGCTCTTTATACGTAAGTAAAATGTGTTAGCAGAGCTAATCTCAGGTGGTATGGTCACTTAAACACAATGGGTGAAGAAAGATTAGCAAAACAAGTGTTCTCTGCCAGGTTGGCAGCAAAACGACCCAGAGGAAGACCAAGATATAGGTGGATTGATACGGTACAAAGTGCCTTAGACGATAGAAATATAAGATCTGATAATGTTAGAGTCTTGACAAGTAACAGACTGATTTGGAGGAAAATTGTTGATAGGAATTTAGTAATGATGTAATTTTTTTCATGTAGTACTATCATATCCTGTACACCCGTGAGGTTATATGGCAGGAATTTGATGATGATGATGATAAAGTATAGTTCGATTTTAAATATGTCCAGAAATATTTCAAATGAGGACAGCACAACGGATAATCCCGTGTGGGGACACCTGTAACCCCCATCGGGCCGTCCCTTGGTAGCGGATCGGGGAATGCTCTTCACAGTTTACTATGAAGGGTAGAAGGGAAATAAAATGCCTCCCAAGGACCAACAGGATAGCACTTTCCTCATAGGACGGTCTGGGGTCTCGAAGGTGGCAGTCCCACCACCAGACTCAGGTGCTGAAGGCTAATCCCCTGCACATCTTAAAATTTCACTCATTAAAAGAAATAACAAAGAGATAGTCGAACTGCCTAAATGGTTAACGACAAAGCGAGGAAAAGGTACATGAGATACGGAACATGGAACGTTAAAAGTCTACATGGAAAAGAAAATGAATTAATAGATGAATTTAAAAAATCAAGATTGGATTTGCTAGCAGTCACAGAAACAAAAAAAAAAGGTCAAGGTTGCCAGAAAATGAAAGATGGGTATATACTTTTTTATTCAGGGGTAAACCCAAGAGAATGGGGAAAACAAGGGGTAGCTTGCATAATTAAACCAGATCTCAAAGAATATATTACTAAATGGCAAATAATGAACGAAAGGTTGTTGACAATCACTATAGATTTTAAATCAGACAACCAAGTATTCACTGTAATTGTTGCATATGGTCCAAACGATAATGCCAATAAAGAAAGTAAAGATGAATTCTTCGAACTCTTACAAAAAAAATTGAAGAAGTTCAAGGGCATATCATACTACTAGGAGACCTTAATGGCATGGTAGGGAATCAAGTAGATGAAGAAACGAAAGAAGTGTTGGGATCACCGGAATAATAAATCTTTGCCTTACAAATAATTTAGAAATAACGAATACCATGTTCAAGCATAAAGAAATCCATAAGTTTACCAGGGAAGAGCCCAATAGAAACGAAAAATATATAATCGACTACGCCATCATAAGCAGATCGTACTGGAAGTATACAAAAATGCAAGAGTCTACAGAGGTCTTGAAATAGGCAGTGACCACTACTTATTAGTATTGGAAACAATCCATAAAATAAAAATGAAAAATGTAGAAAAAGTAGCAAGCAAATAAATGTTAAGATAAAGAACTACAAACCATTGAGTATAAAAGTAAAATAGAAGAGAAGATGAAAGAAGTAGAAAAAGAGATATATGAAGACCAAGATGTAGAAAACCTATGGTACAGGTTCAAAACACTTCTTCTAGAAACAAGCAAAGAAATTTGTGGTGTATCATTAAATAATAAACGGAAGAAACATAAAACACCCTGGTGGACTGAAGAACTAAAAGAAGAAATTAAAAAGAAAAAGCAATTATGGAAGAGATATATAACATCAAAGCTGCAGGTTGATAGAGAACTATACAACAACCAAAGAAATAAAGTTAAAACCTTAGTGAAAGCAGAGAAAAGAAAATGCTGGGAAGACTTCGGACATACTTTAGAACAAAATTTTAAAGGAAACCAAAAACTCTTCTATAATGTTTTAAGAAGAATGAGGTCAGAGAAAGAATGCCCCATAAAGTTTATCAAAAATAAGGATGAAAAGTTACTCACAAATTCCGAAGATATCATGGAAAGATGGAAACAGTACTTTCAAGAATTATTGGAAGATGCAGGACACGGAAAAAATAGAACCCTAAGAGCAAGACACACAAGCAAAATAGAAGATCAGTGTGAAGAAATTCGTGCAAATGAACTGTTAGCAGCAATAAATAAAATAAAACTGGGCAAATCAGCAGGCCATGACAAAATAACACCAGAAATGGTAAAGAATTTAGGAACGAAAGCCATAAAATTTCTTTTACACATATTCAATGTTGTATGGAACAAGAAAATTATTCCCAAAGACTGGGAAGTAGCTATAATAATCCCTATATTTAAGAAAGGAGACAACCGCAAATGTGAAAACCATAGAGGAATTTCGCTTTTAAGCTTTCCAGGAAAATTATGTACCCGCATTTTAGAAGCGAGGCTTAGGAATCAAATAGAGGACACATTGGATGAAATGCAATATGGCTTTCGAAAAAATAGAAGCACACAGGATCTTATCTTCAGTCTTAGACAAATATCAGAGAAAACATTGGAATATGGAAAAGAACTACATTCATGTTTTATAGATTTTGAAAAGGCCTTTGAACCGAGTTCCCAGACACTTAATATGGCAAACATTAAAGAAAAACAAGATACAAGATAACTTAATAGCAGCCATACAAAGCCTCTACAAAAGTAATAGAAATTACGTAAGAACCTGTAATAATAGATCAAGAGAATTTGAAACAAATGTAGGAGTGAGGCAAGGCTGTATCCTCAGCCCTCTTCTCTTCACCGTAGTAATGGATGAAATTTTAAACCCAACGGCATGCCAAACAAAAACAAAAAAGTTCCACTTAGGATACAGGAAACTGAAAGAAACCAGGATTTCACATATGGCTTTTGCAGATGATGTAGTGATTCTAGCAAATACAGCTGAAGATCTGCAGTATAATATCAACATTTGGTATGAAGAAACAAAGAAAAGGAATATGACCATAAATATAAATAAAACTAAAACAATGATCATATCTAGAAACCAACAAAAACACATAATAAAAATAGAGAATCACCAACTGGAACAAGTCCACTCCTTTAAATACTTGGGATCATATATACAAGAAGATGGTAGACTAGACACAGAAATTAGCAACAGGATAAGAGGGGGAACAAAGCTATTCTATGCAATGAAAGGCCCGCTCCTATATAAGAAAGAAGTCACCCAAAATACTAAAATGGCAGTGTACCGTTCAGTGTTTCTACCAACATTAACATACAGTTGTGAGTCTGTCTTGGTGTTTAACAACAGGAAACACAAATAAACTACAAACAGTTGAAATGAAATATCTCAGGAAAGTGGCACAAAAAACAAGACTAGACCGAATAAGAAATCAAACCATAAGAGACAGCCTTCAAGTTGCACCTCTGAATCAATTCATAACACAAGCCCAAATGAGATGGTTTGGACATCTTAATCGAATGGAAGAAGGAAGAATAGCAAAAACTGTATACGAAAGCCAGAAAATAGGAAAAAGAAACATAGGCAGATCCAGGAAAGGTTGGCAAAAGGAAATTAAAGAAAAATTGGAAAAGAAGGGAATTAACTGGAAAGAAGCAAAACAACAAACCTTTGACAGGACGGCATGGAAATCTCTTTGGCAAAATCTCGACGCTTAAAAGCATAAGAGATCATAGACGAAGAAGAAGACAACGGATAATGGGAATGATGCAGAGGGCACTGACCTGTAGGAGTAAGGATGTTATGGTTCCCTTGCATAAGGCTTTGATCAGACCACATATGGATTACTGTGCGCAGACTTGGTTACCCGGGTTTCAAAACGATGAAAATGTATCGGCAAGTCCGGAGACGATTGACTTAGGTGGTTTCTGGTCTCTGGAATGTTGAGTATGAAGACAGATTGAGAAAATGCAATTTACAGAAATTGGTGGATAGGAGGAGGAGGAGAGGGGATAGGATCGAGATATATAAGCTATTAAGAGGTTATTACCAGATTAATGTCGGGGAGGTTTGCATAAAATGGGTAAAAATAGGGAGAGAATATGAATTCATTCTTGGAAGCTGTATAAGAAGAGTGTGAGCAAGGGGGTGAGAACCAGGTGTTTTGCCTGGAGAGTGGTGAGTGATTGGAATGCATTTCCGAAGTGTGGTGAGCGCGGAGACAGTGAACATATTTAAGGCGTGGTATGATAAACTGTGTGTTTGTGTGTGACCTCCCACAATGAGGCTTTTGACTCCATATAGGTTTTAATAATAATAATAATGATAACTAAAAGATGTCGTCCATAAGTTGATATTTAGATAAGAGTACCCTTAATATATTTTTAAAAATTTTATTTATATTTTTATATTTGTTTTACTAGAATTGTAATTAAGTACATTTCTTTCTTTCTTTCTTTCTTTCTAGCACACACTGACCGCAGAACTCGATCTTTAGAGGCTGATGGATGGTTTCACCATCTTGAAACCGATAAATGAACAGATCGCACATGCACTATAGCCATCGTTTGAGCTATTTATTTATTTTATTTAAAAACCTTCTGTTTTGCTAATTGTGAAATATTCACGGTTTTTACCACTCGATCCTGTTTGCAAAGAAATTATTGTATAATAAATGGTGAAACTTGTTCTATTGTTTTGCGTTATTATTAATTCAAATGATTATATTTTAAAAGATGTAAATTACGTAACTGTTTAATAAAACTTGGATACGTTTTTTATTGGTGTCAACATATTAAAATAGCCAGTTCTATACTATGAATAAATGAGGAATACGCATACACATTTTTTCCACCAATACAGAAGATATTATTTTTAATGGATTGCAACCTTATTTTTTAAATCACTTATATAAGCAATTAACATAAAATCATAATTTAGGTAATTGAACTAGTTATCAATTTAGGGGCTATTTCGTAAATAATGTACACTGCGCATACACCAACAAGTGGACAGCGTACTGGATAACAACAGTATTGTTCACTCAGTTGACGTGTTATCTTGTCTAATTATTAATTTGTATATATGATTTAATATTAAGTGTGTAATAAAAACTGAAATGGAGCGATAAAATATTTCATCGTTTAATAATACTAAGTCATGCGACTATGCGATCATGAAGCAACAGGTATTCTTTCATTATGAAGTTGAGGGGATGATTCTTGAAATGGACTATTGCCGTCGATAAAAATTGATTTTGAAGTAACGTCTGATGAAATTTCAGTCCCAAAATCGAGCTAGAGAGTTACGTCACATGTCACATTTGTCGTAAAATAAAAAAAAAACTTCCAACATGCCGCACGTCATGGGGCGTTAACATGTTGGAGACATGAAATTAACATTATTGAAGTTGACTTGATTGATGGATTTGACATGAATTCACGTTTGTTGGATAGGCGGAAGTGGGTAAAAGACACCGAGAACTACTTTTTATACCATTCAGGAACTTCGCTAATTCTTCGTCCACCTTCTGGAACCTCGACACTTCCAGAAGGAGGGCTACATACAAAAGAAGTAAATTTCATGAAATTGATCATATTTGAATAACACTGCAATGTTTATTGCTTTTAGAATGACGCGCACATATACTGCGACTGATTTATTTGAATATCAGCAGTTAATAAAAGACTACTTTTCAATATTGCATTCCATATCGTATTCAATATTGTTCGTCAATTCCCAATATCCAAACCGCATCATAATACTGATTATAGCAAATACTGCAACTTAGGATGTTAAACTTTACTTCTATGTTTCATTTACACCATGCAGCTTGTTAACATCAGTTTTCTGCATTGACAGGTTTTCCTTTAATTTCATTCCAGACTCTTGCTGAAATAAATGAATAAAATATGCTACACTAGAGATCTTACGATATTCTATGGCTATATCTTTTTTTTTTTTGCAATAAGAACATGAACGAGTATAGTAAAATCATTTGCAGCTTAGTAGCCAGTAGTTTATAAATTTCGGCATACAAACTTTGAACATTGGTATCTCATTATATAAATGACACGAAGCGTGAAAAATGTATATATATTAGCATTCTATTAACATATTTTTATTCGATTAGCAGCAAGAAGCAAGTTCCAAAAAGTACCACGTTTGTTATTATAGCCAAAAAAATTGTGTGTGTGTGTGTGTGTGTGTGTGTGTGGTGGGGGGATGATACCAAGAATGGAATAAGAATTAGAGGAAGAACCGAAAAGGAAGATTTTCAGTCTGTGTCCAATCTGGCTCTCCTACCAGAATCACAGAAGAGTTGCAGTTAAGTCAAAAAAACAATAAAAAAATCCTCCGTTTCGTGTAGCTGTATCTCTAGTGCAGTGTTCCCAAACAGTGTGCTCTGAGATTTTTTCTAAATATCGAACATTGATATACCTGTAAACTTTGTAAAGACAATATAGTGTAAAAATTATAAAACTTGAATTTATGCTACTATTCCATACTATCCCAATGCATCACTTCCACGACGTATCAATGGTGGGAACTCTGTGTAAACACCGCATGCTTCCTTCTCTGGGTTTTTATTGTTATTTTCAATACAGGATATTATTTCGAACCTTACGCTAAAAAGAGGATGTCAAGAAAAATTTTAAAAGTGTCACTAGAGTTCTAGTGGTAAAAAAAGTTTGGAACTATTGATTTGTTGTTTCAAAGGAGACCATAAACCGTTTCGTAAATGTTTTGTGATCCAAATTACTATACAAAAAAATTAAAAATTATCTTTAAAGAAAAAAGAAATAAAACCTTCACCTTATCGAAAGGAAGAACACTTGGCATTACTACCGCCTAAGCTGTTAAAGATTCGCCCTACCATTTCTACACATTCCGCCCTCATTCCTCCTCCCCATAATTTTTTCACGGTATCTGTTCAGTTCATATTTGTAAAACTGAAAAAAAAAACTGTGGTATTCTCTGAATACCACAGTTTTTTTGTGGTATTGTAATACCACATGGAGGAAAAAGAAAATGTCGTGAGTAAGGGTGTAATCTCTTGCTTTAAATCATGAACCCATATCTCTGCAGACATCAGCCAAATATGCATAATGACCAAATTTATCAAACCATAGCTGAACAGATCAGTCGACAGCATTTATCTTTCCCACTGATATCGTATCTTCTAATCAACAGCTGCGTATTCTGTTCCATTAGTTAGTATTTTTTATTCGTTAGGGACTTTTGATACATACAGTGGAAATTAATAACCATTTGTGATCACAGCAAAGAATGGCTATCATTGATAAACTGCAAAACATTTTTATTATTGAAAACATCTGTAAATAAGAATAACAACATTTTTGATTCAAGAATTTCTATTAACTTCTCAGAGTTTTTATTATTATTATTTTTTTTATCAAACTCTTGTATAAAGTAAAAATATAGTGGAAGATTTGCGATACAGTGATCAATCGCTTAGGAACTTAGTCGCATTAATATCTCATAACTTAAAAGACAAGAGTTCGAAAAGTTTCATACAAATAGCAGATCGGCCACTATATTTTGACTTACCTCTGCTTTTAAAAGAAGAACGCTTGCGTTCTTCTTCTTCTTCCTCTTTGCATTTAAGTTAATCAATCAGTTGCTTCATCCTACACCTTTTATACCTATACATTAAAGAAAGAGTTTTCTTTGTAAAGATTTTTCAAGAGAAAAATCTAGCAGATAAAGAGGTGAGAAGTAATTTCTTGAGATGAAAAGGACAGACAAGTTTTTCTGCAGATGGAGGAGACTATCGGTGTACTATGTTTGTGCTATGAAAGACCAGCAATAAAAGCAGTGGAGTATTTTGTTTGGCTTATTGCTTATTGGCATCCAGATTTTTGTTTAAATTATAATCACCTAAGAAATTCAGAACTTCTGTTATCTGAATTATCTGTCAGTGATTCAGCAGTGAACAAACCGATAATGTTAGCTATAGAAAATTCAATTTCAGTACAACACAACACTGAGGTCAATTAAGGCGAAAGTAATGTGATGTTTGAAACAGGTGTTATTATAATTATATCCATAAAGCCCACAATACGTAACGCATTAACAGGGTTTAAACACTTACGAGTGCATAATCATCATAAAGCTATTGTGTAATTCACGAAGTAAATAGATCCTTTTTAATAGATGATTTCAGCCGATTAAAATATATTCTAATGAAATGTATATAAATATGTATTTATATATTTACCAGCGCCTTTCTGATGGCATTAGGAATAATTTATGCATTTAAAAACGGGCATATATTTTCGCCATTTCTACATCATCATCATCATCATCATCATCATCATCAGTTTCCAAGAGCTACAAAAAAGTAAAAAGATTCATCTAGGCCAGCGTTTCACAAATGGTGGGTAACGACCCGGCACTGGATCACGAAAGCTAAATGCCGGGTCGCCTAAAATACTCTCGAAAACCTAGGTGTTTCGTTTTGGGGTTTTCGTGTTTTCACGAAACTCTAAAATACAAGTAAATAGCGTTTAATCGGGACTAATGAATAAATAATTTAATTAATCTAAAAAATAAATATAGAATCCGATTGAAAGTCGAATCGGATTTAAGAATAACGTTATCATCTTTTTCTCCAAACCTGAAGTTTCTAGTTAACAAACAACAGCTTTACACTTCTCATTAGTAAATTAATTGGTTTAATTTCTTTATATTTTTGTAAGAGTAAATGTTTCTTTATTATAATAATAATAAATGAAAACTCTACGAACATTCAAATCTGCTTTATTTTACCTATTGGCCATAAATATTTTAGTTGCTCACGAAGATGAAGTATTAAAATAACCGGGCTACGGAAAGAAAAGTTTGGGAAACCTTGATCTAGGCGAATCATCTTAAAACTGTAGTACAGAATGACAACATTATTCTGTAATGTTAATGTACGAGTACATCGTGATATTCGAGCCAAGGACTGATATGACTTTCTAAATGCATGTGGATCGCTAATTTATGACGACTTTCCAGGCTGAATGATTAATTGCTGCTCGACTAAACAACGGCCAATTAATCAACTGGTCATGTCATCATGCATCGATGATCCACGAGAATATAGAAAGACGTATAAGCTTGCTGATCGAATGTTGCAACAGTTTTTTCAAACAGGTTTTCCTTTTAAGCAATATTAATGACTTTTTTGTGTCCTAACATAGTTATAAATAACTCTGAATAGTTAGAAAAGATTATATTAACTATACAGAATTTAATTCTGAAGCAAATAATTTAATATTAGTACCAAAATTCAAGATTGTTGTTAGGATTATTGTTAGTCTTTTCAGTTTTCATAATAGAGAGAGAGAGAGAGAGAGAGAGAGAGAAAGGGATAATACAAATTTTTGCTATTACTCGTACACTTTATATCAACTAAAAGTGAAACAGACTGAAAGCTGAAGTGACAGCTCAACCATTTTATAAATGGATAATGAAAAAAAAAAAAAAATGGATGCATGCAAGCATTTTGTGAACAGTTCCATCAAAACTTATTTTGATCTTGAATACGGAGCTATGAGTACTCTGAAAATATCTTGGAAATGCCTTATTTCCGTGCTCCTTGACAGAAATTAAGCATTCAAAACTCCACCAAGTTCATCAAGTTGTAAACATTCTGAAGAAATGGAAATCTCATCTGCCATTTCTTCAGATTGAGCCCAAGATATGACAAAGCAGTCCTAAAATAGAGAATAATAACCTATTTTCCTTGAAAAGGATGGTTATTGCATTTCGATTTTAGACTCTACAGAAGCAGTATTTGGAGATTCGAATAACCACAAACAACTTCGAAAGTTTCCAAGGCAAAAATGCTAGTTTGCTTGAGTTCTTTGGAATCACGGGATAAACTAATCTTTAAGACCAGCGTATAATGCCAATGTGCTCTCCTGCCGAACTGCTCTTAGTGACAGAAAAAAAAAAATCTGAGAATCAGCCGTCTCATAAGGAGGAGAAAATCTTTTCTCCTCTTTATGAAGTGGTTAAACTTACCTTCAGCTGGAGTACTCTTAAAAGGGTTCCTTGCGTTCTAGAAAAGATTTGATCTCGGTTTTTTCAAACTATTTTCGATTCTCATTGAGCGATATATCAAGGCTCCTGTAGATGCGCTGACATACTGATATGCCTAAACTTCAATCGAAACCCCGATCTCTTTTCCCTTGCAATCTTTCCTCGACCCACATTTCAAAAGAAAAAAAAAGTTGACAATTGTTGAAGTAGAAGACCAGCCAAAAAAGATACTTCGTTCCTGAAAAATACACTCTTCAATATACGTCATTATTTGAATCCTGAGCTGATACTCTTCCCATTACAAATAAAGCTCAGCTAACAGACTTTTAAAGACTTCTACAAAACAACACCTGACGACGTAAGTGTCCAAAACTGAGTGATACAAATGTCAAACAAAGGGCCTTTCAAATGTCAAACAAGGGGTCTTTCTTGGTCAAAAATATGATACTTTATAATAAAGTATTCCAAGCGGAAATAAATATAATTGAAAACGTTATCAAGGAAATTGGAATCCTACTGTGTTGTATATATTTTTTTCATGATACTGTTCATAAAAAAAATAAAACTCTACTCTGTAAATCTGCGTACATTCCAATTTAGTTTTGATCAAAATCTCATGTGTTCTCATTATCGGCCTGTTTATCTTATTGACTGGCATCTTCGCTCTCCAACGCAACGAAGAGCGAGTGGATTCGAATTCTACTGCGGATTTAATGTTCTGTAATATCGTTGTAACACCACGCTGTAATAAAACGTAGACAACGTTGATAGGTTG
This sequence comes from Typopeltis vanoorti, assembly GCF_054136105.1. Taxonomy (NCBI): domain Eukaryota; kingdom Metazoa; phylum Arthropoda; class Arachnida; order Uropygi; family Thelyphonidae; genus Typopeltis; species Typopeltis vanoorti. The sequence continues at coordinate 54,446,876 of NC_143568.1, read as the reverse complement.
TCTACGTGGTAGACAACGTGTCATCACCCTCCCTAAGAATTTTGGGCATGCTTAATCTTTTGGGAATATGTACAGTTTCAAAATTTTATTTATTAATTTTAGCGTGGTCGAACCTTGGTTAATTACGCGTTGCTTAAGGTCTTATGCTATCGATTCCTGAATCAGGTTTTGCGCTGTTCCACGTTAGTGTTCGATGTTATTCGATGTTATATCCGATGTTATATGTTTATAATCATTGCTTTGTGAACTTCAGGATATTTGTCGGATTATAGGGAGGTATCATAAAATTGACATAATACAGAACATATGTATTTATCCAAAACATCAGTAGGACCTAGCAGTCATGATTTTGTGCGCTGCAAGCAGTGCACTCAGTATATATCGTAGGTGCGTGCGCGCGCGCGTGTGTGTGCGTGAATAAAGCATAATAAAAAGCAACGAGGATGCAGGTTGAGACATTACACCTCAACCGGGATTAACAGGAAGAAAAATAATCCATTTATTGCAACTACAGCATTTAAATACATTAATGCAAAAATTGTAAATATATACAATGTATTATTATTATATAAATACCTTAAAAATACTGTAAAATTTAAAAATAGAATTGTGAAAAAGTGAAATGAATGCATTCAGCATTTTTATCGTATGAACAGAAAAGAAACTAATAATGTAAATTGTAAATCAAAATCAACTGTAAATTGAGATTGAAAAAAAATTATTAATTTTAAAAATAAACAATATTTTTGCAGAAAAAATTATTGATTTATATAAAATTATCATAATTTTTATATTTAAAAATTACGATAATTCTTAAATATAATAATTTTATTTTTAAAAATGATTATAATTTTATATAAAATTAACATTTATATAAAATTATCCCACATCCAATATCGTTAATATGAAAAATATCTCTCTTAACACATTAAATGAATCATCGTAAATATGCATGCGAAAAAATGTAAAATACATTGTTAGTATTATTATTATGCATATTTAAATAAGATATTTACTTAACATAGTTTAGTTGTATATTTGTAAATATTCTTCATATGTGAAATGGATAATAAACTTCGTCAAAAATTTTCATTATTATTATTAAATTCCGAGTTCATAGTCAAAGAGTAACAAGAACCATGAAACAGAATAATGAAATCTTTGATTGGCTAATGAATCCAATTCGTGCCTTATCTAAAGGCCTAGCAATTGACTAGATATCATCATAAAATGTGATATGCTGCTAAAAGTGCAGTTTTCTGGAGTCTGCAAGACTGAACTTTTCCAGATACTTCATCAATGTTCCCGGTGTTGCTCCTAGCGCTCCTACGTGAATTGAAACTGTAATTGCTTTCTTGCTCCAAAGTCGTTGAATTTCAATCTTCAGATCTCTTTACGTGGTCAGTTTTTCATGCAGTTTTCTTTCTCTCTACTATCCGAAGTATTGGCATATAAGAAAACCACACGTTTTCCGACTAAAGTGATGTCTGGGATATTATGGTCAAGATATCTATTTGTCTGAATTAAAGTCTCATAATAAACACATCGGATAAAAAAGTATGGAATGCTGATTGAAATCATGTATATAATTATAATTATACAATTATATACATGATTATATATAATTTTATACAATCATGTATATAATTTTATATATGTGATTATAATTTTAAATATAATTTAAAATTATATTTAAAATTATAATGTGTATAATTTGTATATACTTTTAAAGTTGATGAACGTAAAGAGCCGTGCATATAGGTAGACTGAAACTCCTGGAATATGTTTGTGGGTATTTGGTGGGATTTGGTTTACAGTTTATTTTTCACAAAAACAACAAAGGTCATACTGTGTTATACTAAAGGTTACAACTATACATAAGCAGTTAAAGACAATTGTAAACAATATGCCTGTATAAAACTAAAGTTCCACAAAACAGCATCTGCAGATAAACAGAACTGCTGCAGAGGGCACAGCGACACACAAGGGCAAAGGTTACAGTAATTCTTGTAGATAAACTCATAAGTTGACGATATACATAACTGTCAATTTTTAGGGAAAGATAACGTATACTGTTATATTAATTAATTAATTAATTAATTAATGCAGTATCTATATATGCAGTATCTACATACAGATAAAATTTTAACAAATGTTTTTACAGAAGTGCATAAATAGGCAAAAGGGAATTATTATACAACATGCATGCACAAAAATTAAGTTGAGCAATGCAGTATCTACATATGACCAACATTACTCAGAGGTCACAGCTGTACATAAATAGACAACAGTACAAGTTAACAAACAAGCCAAGGAATGCTGTATATAGATAAGATTACAACAAATGTTATTACAGTAATACATAAAGTGTAAAAAAAGAATCATTATAGAATACGTATGCATAAAATAAGTTTAGCAATGTGGTATTTACATATTAACAAAATTACAACAAGGTTACACAAATATACAAGATCAAAGGCTACAGCAATACGTAATTGGTCAAAAATTAAACTAATGAATAATATATATGTACAAAAGTTAAGTTAAGCAATACAGTATTTACATATAATCAAAATTACAGTCAAATGTATTCGTACAAATTAATTCGTGATCCATTTTTAATTTTGTAAAAAATTAAAAAATCATGCAATCTGCCTGAGTCTGCTAGCATCTGCCTAAGTGTATATGGCTTGGTTAGATAGTTAAAAATTTCATTCCTCTCTCGTGTAAAGTGCTGTCACTTCACCAGAATATGACAAATGGGGAGATATGTATTGCATTTTATAGATGTCTGAGGTACAGTATGTGTTTAATGAATCTCTAGTATTCTGTATTCTCTTTTATAGGTGCAAGATCGTAAAGGTAACGTTACCGAGTGGCAGAAAGGTGCCATTATTTTTGGCCGAGAACATGGACATTCCTTGCAAGAGGTGGCAAAGTTTGTTGGATTGTCTGAACCCACAGTCAGTAGTTTCCATTCACAGTGGGAAGTATGGAAGCTTTATGATGACAAATCGGTATCGCAGGCATTTGGGACGATTAGCAACAGCTGAACGTTTCTAGACTCGTCAAGAACTCCCTCAAGAACTGGGTACAGTGCTGGACCCAGTAGACCAGTTTCACAGCGAATATTACGGAGAGAACTGCATGGGTTAGGCATTTTCAGTCATGTTGCCCGAATACGCCTTAAGTTAAGAACTTCCCAGAAGAAAAATCGCCTTGTTTGGGTAAAACAGTATTGTCACTATACCATTGACCAGTGGAGACGAATAATATGCTCCGATGAATCCAGATTCTGCATATATTCCAATAATAGCCGATACAGGGTCATGCAGAAGGCTGGAGAAACATTTAACCCCGAATATTCCAAAGAGCTGTGCAAACATGTTTTGTGGCTGTATTTCAAGGGATGGAGGTGGCCCATTCGTTAAGGTGTTCAATCGCATGAAATTCATGGATTATCTGACACTTTTAAATAATAAATTATTGCCATTTGTCCAGTTTTTGATACAAAAGGACATATAGTGGATCGTGAGTTTCAAGATGATAACTGTCGTGTCCATCGAGATAGAATTGCGAAGGATTGGTTTGCAGAACATGGAAAAAACGTTCCACATCTGAGCTAGCTAATTCACCCGATCTGAATGTTAGTGAAAAAAGCTGGAACATGTTAGATACTTACGTAAAGAATCAACACCCTGCAAATTCACATTTGCAAGGTGTTAATGTTTTGGATGGTGTCGAATAACCTTGATACTAATGTGATAATGAGTCATATTGACAATCTGCCAAAAAAGAAAAAAATCCAAGCTGTAATTAAAGCAGTGGTAATATAACTCTATATTAAGTAACAAAATTTGTATTCTATAATTTTTTTGTTTGGTGTGTTTATGTTGGCATTTCATTTTCAATAACTCTTTCAACAGTGTGAGCCCAAAGGCTTTTGCAAGTCGGGAAACCATATTTCCTGCTCAAGCAGCAGTGTACAGTTTTTGCTACCCGATCATGCTTTTTAATAATCTGTATGAGCAATCTTGCTGCAAGAACTAATTACATGGTCCACTGTCTCTTCTTTGTCTCTGCACAATCGGCATTTGCTATAGTTACAGATCTTTTCAATCTTTGCCTTTATTGAATTCGTTTGTAGTGCTTTTCCGTGAGCAGAAAGTATCAGACCTTCTGTCTCTTTATTGATGCTATCCTGCTGAAGTCATTGTCAAGTTAAGCGACTGTCAACTTTCCTTTCAATGTCTTTCAAATATTGATCATGGTGCTCTATTTTGCCTAACTTCTGATATTTTTTGTCATTTATTTCTCCTAGGACTGCTTTCTTGAATCCACTACATTTACTCCTTTTTTTTTTTGTAAGCTTCAATTAATATATTTTCTGTGCTTTCCTTGATGTAATTATTCAACACTCACTTTTCTTCATTCAACTATTGCTCGACTTGCAAAAGACCACGTCCTCCACTTTTCCTGCTTTGTATAATCGATCCATATCACTGCGTGAGTAAAACGCATGACTCACCGTCATTACTTTTTGTGTTTTACGATCAAGTGCATCTAAATCGACTCGTGTCCAGTCAATTATCCCTGCTGCGTATCTGATTACAGGGATGATCCATGTATTGATTACTGTAACAGTGTTGCCTTCATTCAGCTTGGATTTTAGAACTTTTGAGTTTTCAGATATTCGCACTTTGTTTTCTTTTTTTGACTTCCCAATACTTAAAATGTATCTTTCTCAAGAATTCATTGATTGTATAGGATTCGTGCGGTGGAAATTTTATAATTTCCATCAGCAAATGTGATTCATTTGTTGCCTGCTATTTTTCCTTAAACTATAGAGAGTCTTGCACATTTCTCAAGTTCAAATTCGATACAAATGTCTTCACTGAAGATTAGGACTGTATTGAGCAGTAACAATTTATCTGGATAGTTTTCCATATAGCTTAAAGTCATCCATGTATAACAAATGAGATATTTTTCCTGCTTGCTTTGATGTTTGATATCTAGAGCTAGTTTTCTTTAGAATTAATGTTAGAGAATCAGTGCTAGGATGAACACTAGAGTGATAGCGAGTCACCAAGAAAAATTCCTCTCTTGATATTCACTGCACCCAGATTATCTTCATTGATTATTAACTGAGTTTGTTAAGTAGGTATGAGAGCTGTAAGGAATTTTCTATGTTTTTATTCACTCTAAAAATTTCTAATCCAATTATGTTGGCAATGAATCGAATGCTTTCTGGTAATCAATCAGTGCAATATATAAGTTGGCTTTTCGTGTTTTCGAAAATTTCCAAATCATTTTGTCAGTTAGCAATTGGTTTTTCGTTCTTCTATTTTTTCTGCAACACTCCTTTTTTTGTTCAATAGCGGAAGTTGGTCCTAACAAATATTGACTAATTGAAGTTACTAGACGCCAAGTGAGTAACTTAAATGTCATTGGTATGCTTGGGCAGTAATTACTTGGAATAGTTCATATTTTCCTTGCTTTTTTAATATGAGAACTGTTCTTCAATTGAGTCCGTTTGCAATAGTTGTTAAATTGTCGTGTCAATGGAGCAAGAGTGCTGGGTAAGCATTTCTGCGGAAATCCATGCAGTTCAAGTTTGCTTGGTGCACTTCAGTACTTATTTTCTTTACTTGCCTTTGGAAAATTTCTGTACTTTTAACAAGTTCTTCCATCTGAGTGTTGGTCAATTGTTTTTCAACCTCTTGGATCCAATTAGCATATTATTATGTTATTTTGTATTATTCCAGAGCTGCTTCCAGAACTTAAGTGTATCTTCTGCGTTGAGGTGTTTAACATTGTGTTCGGATTTCCCGTTAATTGTGTGTATTTTGGTAAATGTGATGCTGGTTAGTTCTAAACCCATTGTTTTGCTTATAGTGATTTATTCATCTTTCATAGCGAATAATTTTTTTGTTGCCACAATTCTTTGTTTTAATTCTTCTGCTACTTCAGTTATTGAGTTTTTTCGAGGTTGTATCGCTTTGCTAAACTGCCCCTGATCTTTCCTGTTTAAGTTTTTCTTGTCTTAAATTCTTTAAATTTCTTACATCTACCTGAAGTTTGTGTATTTTTTATTCAAACGTAATTTCCATTTTGGGGTTCCTCTTTTTGGTTTGTTGTTTTATTGTATTTATATAACCAAGTTCTCTTGTAACTGCAACTGCAGCACTGTACATCGGCTGATTTGTTATTCCAACTGTTTTTGTAGCAATTGTTTCTGTTACTAAGTTGATATTGTTCAATATTGCAACTAGATATTGTCTTCGGGGTTGTTTCAGTGTCGGTAGTCGTTGACTTTTTCTGGTGTTCTGTATTTGCTCTACAATCATATCTCTCAGTTTGTCTTATGCACATTTAAATGATCCTGCTGGTTATAATTTGGATCATCTGAATTCAAGAAATTTACCTGAAGTATTTCTTCTATAGTTCTTGCAGATGCCTCAAACTCTTGCTGGGATTTCATGTCAAAGGATCATTGCAATTCTTCGAGTTCAATATCAATGAAAACTTTGTTCCTCACAATAAATCTTCTTTGGTCCATTAATCGCTGCTCAGTGACTCTTGTATCAGCAAAAATTCTATTTCCAAAATTCATGCATTCGCTTTTGGTATCCTCTTGATGCTGGATTTGATTCATAATAAGCTTGCATAATCATTCTGTTTTCAGATAGAGTCTATTTCTTTCATTTTAATTGTGTTTCGTCCAGTTGCATTTTAGTTATTCCCCCCCTCCCTTATTCTGCAAACGTGTTTGAACCTTTGAAGGTCATATATCTCCCGAAGAAACTATTTTAAAGAAAAATCATCATTATTTCATATTTATTTGTGTAAGAGAGGACAATATCATTGTTGATAGGGAAAACGTGATTCATCCATATTAGACGTGATTTATCAGGCGAGAATCACTTAAATCATATTCAGAAAGAAAAACTGTTTAATTAAACAGTTTTTCCTTTTGGAACGTGGGTTCCTCAATAAATAATTATGGACATTTCACATCAGGAAACCTTAATTGAAAGAATTGATTTCTCGGAAGACTATTATAGTTCTCAGTTCTGGAAATTTTATTACTATCCCCCTCCACCCTGGTGATTCTCGTTACTGACGTGTTTTATTAGTTTATCAATACCAAGAAAGCGAGTATCATTTGTTGTTTTTACAAAAAATAATGCTCACATAACCTACTTTGGTGTTGTTTGTAAAGCGATTCGAAGATACTTCTTAGCTGATTTGTTACGTGACTACATATCTAGATATAGAAAAAGTGTTTCGACAAAGTCTAATACAAACTGAGTTTGCCACAGTTTGCATTATACATCAAATAAACACGCTACTCTATTACTATAAGTTTCCAGAAATTCAACTCAGCAGTTCTCTTGACTTGAAAATCTGCTTAAATCGCCTGTTTTTGAGTTCATCATACTAAACAATTGCTGCTAACGTACACAAGAATATGCAAGTAGGCCATCGAACTTTACCGTATTTTGTGTTCGGGGGTATAAAAGTTGAGGGCGACTGCGTCTAAAATCAGTTAGAGATGAAAGTTTTGGTTTTAGTGTACCTTGCAGGAATCGCAGTAGCGGGTAAGTTATAATAATAATCAAATGATTATTAAAGAGAAGTTGACAGTTACGATCACATAAATTAAGTAGTTTTAAAAGCAGGAACTAAATCAAGGTTATCCCATTTAACTAGCTTGTTCAAGTAGATTATCTAATTATTATTTTAATTCTATTCCGAAACATTAAATCTCGACATAATTATTTGTGCTGGCATTTAGGCTCATCCCGAATTCAAAACTGAAATAGGCGGTTTCAGCTAAGCGAAACGGGAACTTTGGTATGTAAAGTAAAATATTTTCTATTTACATGATTCGAGAAAGTTTTCCTCGAGGTATACGATGTGTTACGTGTTCTTTCTCTCACTTTACTTTAAACCTAATCAAGTAAAGCGCGAGACATAATCAAGTGAATTTTTTTACCCCCGCCAGTCCACGATCACGATCTGATACTGCACATGCCTTCGCCAGCATTTTAAAATGCTTATCACGCTCTTCACTTTTCGCTTTTTTTAAGGATGTATTTATATTAGGTGTTATAATCGTGATGTTTACAGTTTATAAATTCGTAAAACAGACTGCTCCATACACTTCATTCTAAGGCGTCTTCATTTTTCACGTAAATCAGTATGCATAAAGAAATATAATTTATACCATTTTTAATAGCTCGATAACTATGCCATTTAGGTATCCTTATGAAAATTCTATAATTTTTGCAATTGATTATATTATTTTATTTATTTATTTTTAATCCATTCCAAAGTTCCTGTATTGAAAGATGCTGAACATAAAGCTGGTTCCAACAATCCAAGATGCTCTAGAACTTGTAAAGTTGGTAAGTAAATTCGAGATAAATTGTTATATATACATACATACATATATTGTTATATATATATACTTTCTATTGTTGGAACATGATTTTCTCTTTAAAATTATGTTCTTTGCTCAATGACTCAAATCTGCCATTTAATTAAATATTGTATACAGAATTGTCGCAGAGTAAGGTAATATGCTGTTTCATAATGAAAACATAAATATAAATACTTTAGTAATTGTATAGGAATGGCAAATAATATTTTAATATTTGCCGTGAATTACATTGAAGGTAAGTTTATAATTTTCTCTAACAAAAGAATTGTTTCGCTTTATTTATTCAGGTTGTGTTTTTGATTTTGGATAGCTATTTTAAACTCGCTTTATTGCTCATATTTTTGCAAAATGAACTGCATTTATTTATTTATTTTAAAGAAAAGCCTTATAAGGCTCAAAGTGCTCCAGAGCAAATAAAACATACACCGAAAGTGGGATTCGAACCCGCAACCCAGGTTTTGTGGATTTGAATCCTGTTGGTTATAGAGTAGGAGTACTATCCACTCGACAAACCAGGCCGGCAAACCGTTGTTTATTGGAAATACTCTGAATAATCCGAATGAGGAGTTTTATATTATGAAACAAAAAAAAAAGAACATCTAGTAGGTAGACTAAGCAACATCCACTAAGACCAGTATCTGGAATGTGTAGTTATGAATTGCTCGCCATATATCAAATATATACGAGTATGTGTGTGTGAAAATAATAATAATAATAATATGTGGTAGAAATAATAATAATAATAATAATAATATGTGGTAGAAATAATAATAATAATAATAATATGTGGTAGAAATAAAAATATTTCAGTCTTGTTGGGCTATTGGCTTGTTGCCTTGAAAATCTTATACTTTACTTCCGACTAACAGACTGTTCGAGTACGAACCGCATCAGTGGCTTGAATGTTTAGTTTTGTTTTTTGAATGTTTTGCAGTAGAAAAAAAAATTCATCTCCTGGTGTGAGACTAATACCACCGCACTTATTCGAAGCCTGAATTGGGTTGAAAGAGTACCATGGCAAGGCTTTTTTCCTCATCTTTTGCTTATTGATTTCGGATTATGCAACCGTTGGTCGGCAAAAAAAGAGTTTTAATCCAAACATAGGCCTTAGCTTAGCTGGTTTCAATTGGTATTAAAATATTACCATAATAAAATATTTAAAACAATATAAATCTCCTACGCCTTTTGACCTACGAGAGGTGGAACTCTTCAGTCTTAATTTTTGGAAATAGGTTGGCAGTCCACAAACGAGCGTCATCATCACGGAAATTTAAATCGACCACAAAAAAGCGCGCAGAGACTAAAGCGTATCACAGATTTTTTTTTCTTAAATGCAGGGGTTACAAATCCGAGTTTTTCAAAGAAAAAAAATTTCAATTTCCCTACGTCAAAACTTTACACGGTTAAGAAACTCTTCTAAATTTCTTTTAGTCGATAAATACATTCAAACCCAGGCTTGATACCATTTACGTCTGCTTCTGCCTTTCTTCTGCCGATGAAACATCATGGATGCAACAAGGCTGAAAAGGTACCAAATTATAAAAAGGAACTTAATTTATTTCTGCATATATTTGTGAAATTAGTAATGTAGTATTACGTGACAACACATAAAAAGGAGCATGTGATGGTAATTTACATATTCTTGTAGGATGCATGTACATTCTTGGCTGTCGATTTGTGCACTTTTTTAAAAGAAGATATTCACATAAATATCCTAAATTTGACTAAGTGATTATTATAATTTTTTTCGCTACTGAAGTCTTATGCGAGCTACTTAATTTATTCGCTAAATAAAAGGGTATATTGCATTGGCATACACACTCTTACAACATTATCATTTTGTTTTTTTCATCTGCTCACAATCCGTTAGAATAATTCTACAAACTCATAAAAGGCAGCTTAAGTAAGCGTTCCGTCGGTTTCTATCTTCGTACATTTATGAAAAAAATCTAAGGGTATAGTATTTTCCCATTGCCATGATTCACTTAATCCTACAAGGTGTTTCTTGGTCTTCTTCCTTCTCATGATCATTTTGCTGGTGCTTTAGGCGCCAGTCTCAGGATTCCGCTGGCTCTCTCTATATGTTCAACCATCTTATTTGTTTTCTTATTATTGTAATTATATTTTCTCTAGTACATGTACATTGTATATCACGAACCATTATTATTTCTTGCATAGTCTAAATATACCTTCAAATAATCTGTATTATTTCATTTCAAATGCTAATATTCCATTTTCCTTACCAAATTGTTATACTGAACAAATGAAATCATGGTTGAAGTGCAAAAAAAGATGAAAACTCAGCATCGGACTAGTTCACTTTAGTATCCACAAGTATCAATCTTCTTTTCTGTATTTTATGGTCTTTCCATGATGGTTTCAATTTCTGTCGCTTATGCAACCGCGGTTACAAAAGCCACGTCAATTTGACTGTATGATTGTATTTTTATTGATGCGTGAAAGTTTTAAGAATGCATTGCGCATCAGCGCACATCTCCATTTATGTGAGAAGCACAAAGAGTTTACGTTTGGTGGTGATCTTAGATTATCATTGGAAAATACTAGACTGAGACATGGATAATTTGAATGTTGATACGATTTTTTTTAATACAGCTATATAATATGCAGAGAAATTGAAAAAAAAGGAATCACTTGGAAATTATTTTTTCCGAACTGAACCAAACAAAGGCTGAAATTACTCGCTTTACTTACTTATTTATACACAAGTTCCAACCTCCTTTGACTGTGATCATATAATCCACGATAGCTCTGGCATAAACGAGATATTCAGTACATCGTCAACACTGTTTCCTATTGTAAATATGGGCAAAAAAGTTATATATCATTTATAGAAAATTATATATTAAAAACCTGTCTATATCGTTGTCCTAAACACGTTAGTTCACACTTCACGCAAGCAAAACAGAGGAAACTCAGAAAACCAAAACAGCAACTTATGACAAATTACAATTTTCAATTGGATTGACTGACACAATAACCAATTACAGCCACTGATTTCTAGTTGCTATTAAAAAAAACTACTGGAACACTAAGAATTTGACCAGCTGCGTCATCTGTACGTCTATTCAAAGGACTCAACGGTGTCTGTGTTTGTGACCGCACACCCGGTCACAAATACAGACCTGCCTAAAACTATCTTCTATAAACACCTAAGTACTTAGGTAGGTGTTTATTTCTTTCACTGGAAAAAAATAAAACCAGGTTGTATGAAGTCATTTACTGAACATTTAGTGAAATGGCTTTCCGTGACGTATAATAAAATAGTACCTCCAAGAAATTTCATGGTCTTGCAAGTTTGCTAACAAAAGACAGCATTCCTAAATCGTATTTTATAGTTCTTAGCTCATGATTTTGGGATTACTAGGCAACATCCCGTGTTGCTGGAATGGTAAGGGTAAGATAATACTGTGATTAGATAAACTGATGACGTAATGCAATTTGCAGGCGTTTGGTTGTTTCTGGTGCAAGAAAATGAAATGTGCAGTGTTCAGTCGATGCTAGGTAACAGCATCGACTGAAAGCCATATTTAATCTTTTCGAAATATTCATTTAAACAAATTTTAATAGTAAATTTCTAGCCATTTTTTACTATTATAGTAATAAATTTACTATATGTAAAGATATTATAATGATAACGCATAAAAGGTATTTTCATTTGAGAAATTGTATAAGGAATCGTGAATGGCATCTTAATCCACAGGGAAAGAAATATCTAAAGATATCGTCGAACTGGATATTAACGTTGAATACCTAAACATTTTAAGTTACTTTAGGCGAGCTGGTGTGGAAATTGCAGGAAGGGCACATTTGCAGATAGTTTTATGTTTTGTCATTTGTTTCACGTTATTATTTTTCACGTTATGCTATAATTTTCAGATGTAAATCAGTGCGCACCTTTTCTCAAAGGTGTATTTTTTTTATCAGCTGATGGTTTTTTGTAATGAAACGAAAACATATGTTTCATTTTTCAGGATTAGGTAAGCTGGGATTCCGACCCGGATATCATTATGTGTATGAAATGAAAATTATTAATGACCTACGCTCATCCCAAGATGATCAGAAAATCAGCGATACTGATTTCTTCCACAGAGAAGGGATCAGTGGTAAAGCAATTTTTAAAGTAATCCAGGACTGTGATATGGTGTTAGAGGTAGGTTTCTAAAAATGAAAGGTATCTAATAACTTTCTGTTAAGAACGACTGTTAAGTCTTCCAAGTATAAGAATCATTTTACTAACCAGAATTAGGTGTCCTGGATAATTATTTCAAATTAACTTCCAAATTACTGGTTAATTTTTTTTCGAGATGTTTCATTTCTCCTGTGATGGCGACGTAGTTTCTCAATGTCAAATGTAACGGAAAATACATTTACTTATATTGTGTGTCTTCTTTTTAGGTTCGTGACCTGCTTATCGTACGTAATTTGACCTTCGACTACCAGTCTGATTTATTACGCCAACTCGAGAGATACCCTTTGCCTTTCTCTATAGATGATGGCAGAGTTATCTCCCTCTGTCCTTCTCCTCAAGAAATCCCAGAAGCCTTGAACTTGAAGCGAGGTATCATTTCTGCTCTGCAAAATTCCATGTCCGCCATTTTACCATTCCCTTCAACTACCTTGGAAAATGTTACAGAAGTGAGTTAGTCATTTTCGTATTTGTTACGTCAGTGGTTGTTTAATCGCTAACAGTTGAATAGAATCACTATTAACAGATAGTTACAAGATACAGCTATAAGCTTAGGGACTCAGCAAATATTTTCAGTGAAATATTTGCTGAAATTCAAAAATATTTTTTCACCCTGTTTATGAGATAGAAATCATCAAGAAGTGTGCCATATCATCGGGAAAAGCATGCTATTTAATGGCACTATTCCAACAAGTACATGTAGAGAACGTTTTAATGTGATAAATTCATAATATACTATGATGAACATTCGAGGGTGATAATAAAGTTTAAATCAGCACTTTATCTACAGGCAGTAGGTCCGATGATCTTTGCACTCTAAAATACTTTTGAAGCAGTTCTAGTTTCCAATAAACATTTTAATCAAACATATGGTATATATAATTATATAAGTATAATAATAAAATATACAGTGTATATTACCAAATACAATACAGCAAATAATAACATAATATATAATAAACCCTTTAATACAAAAAAACTCAAGATGTTCATTTTAGAATTAAAAACATTTTATATTTTGAATTTAAAAATATACGTTATGATAAGTGTTATTTTATATGCGTTATATTTGATAATATATATAGAGTATGTTGTAAGTTATGGAATATAATTAATATTTTTGATGTTACGAAAACCTTTTTTATAATATTAGAGATATATCAAATTAAATTTTTATGCCAAAATCGAAAGCATAAAAGTTTTTGTCACCAGAAAGTTTATGAGAATAAACCTTTGGCATGCGAGTGCTTTGGACTGCATTATTAAATGAGATGGATTCTTCTCATAAACCTAAGCAGTCTTCATTTTATTATTGCATTGATTAGGTTTCACTGGTCAACCATCTGTGCCATCTATTTTGGCATTAAATTATGACTCAATGTGTCTTATATATTAATTTTTATTATTTTTTGCCAAATTGAAGACATTTTAGCCCTATATTTTTGTATTATTAAAAAGTTATATTTATTGTGCTTTTTAAGTCTATAATAAGTATATATGAGCATTCGCAAAGTTTTTAGCGAATACGTTTCTTAACCATCGTAATAATTAAAATTTTACAAAGGAGATTTTTTTAAAATGCCTCGGATGGCGAAATACAAAAGCATAAGCGAACAGTTGCAATGACCATTAAGTATCGACATGAGACATGAGCAAGGACCCTACCAATTGCTCCTTTTTTCTTTGCGATATGTTCAGTCTACTGAATATTAGTCAGTGGAAATTAGAGTTGCAAGCTACAACCAAATTCCTACCGTAACTGTCCAAATGAAATTATAAGTCATGGGATATCAAATGGAGAAAATGCTAAATTATTATACAAGGAATCAAGCAAATGTCATTTGCTTGATTCCTTGCGTCATTTGCTTGTCCCATTGAGCAACATCCAACTGCTTACTTTACTGCTCACCAAATGTTGAAAATCACTCTTTCCTCTTGAACTTTTTATCCCACACGCTTCACTTTCTGCAGTCCAACATCCAACATACAGAAGTCACTTACTTAATGTGACCTTACGTGACTACATCTCCATCTGACTTTCCTTTTCCAGTTCCAATGCTGAAAGAAATGAAGCACTTGCTATAACCCATAATCTAACTCAAATTACACATTTACTGTCCCAATTACTTAATAATTCTCTCCACTTTCCTTTCTTTCTCCAATGTCCTTGATCGTTTTTTAAACACTTTTCCTTCCGGGTGTACTGTAATCCACAACTGTTATCTATGTAACTGAGCCTACGTCATGCAATTTTCTCTCACACACAACAACTCCTCTCTCCCAAGCACTCCCGATTTCATGACCTTTGGCTGCCAAAGTGCCGAGTGGGAAGTCTCTAGAACGTCTTCTCGTCCTTTCTGTAGTAAGACTACTGCTTCCATTCATCTGATCAGAACACCTAATTTGAGTGCTGAGAAATTATTCTCATCGGTATAATTGGCTGTCATTTCTCACCATCCAATATTCCTACCCATTTTCAAGCCATGGTTTAACACCGGTGTAGTAAGGCAGTTCAGGAAAAAAAAATTCAGTATACTGCAGAAGGTTTATGTAACAAGAATTCCAACTTCACACTTCTGTCTGCACTGAAACACGAATGAAATCAAAACAACCGCCGACAGATGCAAATCTGACTGAAAAGCCCAACAACTGTACATTCGGTGGCAGTCTTAATTGCAGTCTTGGCTTTTAAAGGCCAACCGATGCAATTTTTGCTCACTTGTGCTTCCACCTCTCTCTCTCTTTCTGTTTTTCATTGACATGGCACAACCGTTACAACAACTAAAGATAAAATTACCTCCTGATCCTTCTTCTCCTTCAACACTCCTATGAGATAATGACGGAGGAAAACCACCTCCGACCATATCAGAAACAGAGCACCATATTCTTCTAGTGATCTTTCGGCAAAAAATATCCTCACTAAATTATATGCTGTGTTTCAATAAGGAATTATCGTGAGTAGGCATATTTAAGTAATTATAATACCGGAATTAACTCACGTAAAATATCATTAGTAAAATTTTCGCCTGAGTATCACAGGCTTCTTCAGTACAAAGCTAATGGAACAATAACTGATAATTCCAAATGGCGCCAAAAATGTTTAGTCGTTTTAAAACTTTTGCTATGCGTTCACTAATACCTTGCACATAAAGAATAGGAATACAAGATATTTCTTCTATTTGAAGAGGTATAGATACCGAAACTGCTAAAAGCTCTTTTGATGAACGAATTCTTATAACCATTAGATAAAAAAGTTGAAAAAAAATGTTGCAATTCTTTCTGTAATAACTCATTTGAAGAACATAAGGAGTGAACCCGATGAACCAGTGTTTTAATAGTTCCAGCCTTTTGACTTGGATGGTGATGAGATTCAGTATGAATATAATAGCCTGTATGAGTCTTCTTCATTAAAACAGAGAAATGTAGGCTACCATCTGGTTAGCGAAGAATTAAAAGAATTAAAAGAATTAATCAATCATCCAGGTGTCTGTCAAATTCCTTGCTCTTGTGGATTATCTTATTTTGGACAAACAAGAAGATCTGCTTGTATTCGGCTAGAAGAACCAAGTCTTATATTGAATACCTTGAACCTGAACAGTCTGAGCTTGCAGAGCATGTCATCAACATTAGACATAGCGTTAATTGGAACAAGACAAAAGTCTTTCACGTCGATTCCTCATGGAACGGCTTTATAAAGAAACATATGAAACTTTACTTCACTCTCCCAACTTAAACAGATCCGATGGTCTACATCTATCCTCTTTGTGGGAAATAGTTCTTTTTAAATCAGCTAATCTTTCCTAACTTTTTTTAATTGTGTGTGTGTGTGTGTGTGTGTGTGTGTGTGTGTGTGTGTGTGTGTGTGTGTGTGTGTGTGTGTGTGTGTGTGTGTGTGTGTGTGTGTGTGTGTGTGTGTGTGTGTGTGTGTGTGTGGAGAAAGTTTTTTTACCTTGGGTGTACTATACATTAAAGATACCAAGAAATTTTATAAACTTGGTTTCAATCCTTTTTCCCAAGTAAGCAAACAAGCAAGCAAGCCAAGTTTGCGTCTGAAGTATTTTCAGGTCTGAAGTAACTCGTGGTAAAGGTGGCATCAGCTCTGATCACTTGGTTAAGTATCCCATAATACAAAGCATATATCCTTGCGGACATGTATAATGCTATGTATTATGGGAAGGATCACTACCCAGACCGGTAGTAATCTTTCGACCTTAATTGAGGTCTCGTCAGTGGGAGCCAGACCCAGAGGTGATGATACCAAGGTTGAAGTAATGCAGAACTTATATTTACCTATACGAGTTGCCACCAGGTGCTTTGATCTTATTAAATAAAAATCTCAGGATGAGAGAAAGATGTAGAAAGTTATTTTACCTTGGGTGTACTATACGTTAAAGATACCAAGAAATTTTACATGCTTGGTTTTAATCCTTTTTTCCCAAGTAAGGAAACAAGCAAGCAAGCCAAGTTTGCACTTGAAGTGGCTTGCTTCTTTGTTTGCTTACTTGGGAAAAAGGATTAAAACTAATTATATAAAATTTCTTGGTATCTTTAATATATATATATATATACAGTATATATATATATATATATATATATATAATGATATGCTTTTTATGTCACGTTTTTTGAAACGTTCTGAAACTCAGGGGCTACCCTGATTGTCGAGTCTTCAAAATTCGAGTCATCAGAATTCAAGGAGGACCGGCCTACCAGTCTGGAACTCGGCGGGCGTTGGGCGCCGTAGTCGCCAGTGGGGGTACTCCCCCTAGTATATATATATATATTATTTAACTTTTATTTATTTATTTTATTTTATTTTATTATTATTATTATTATTTAATAAGTTAGGAAATTTAACGACCTTTTTTAGTTATCTTACATTAGCTACTTAGGTGGCGCCTTTTGGAATTGTTAGTTATTGTTCCATCAGCTTTGTATTGAAGATGCCTGTGATACTCAGGCGAAACTTTTACTAATAAATAATACCTCAGTTAATTCCGGTATTATAATTATTTAAATTAGATGCTAAAAATCTTCTAGACCGCTGCATTTCAACTATTTTACTCAAAAGCTTTGTTTCAGAACTAAGAGCTCTTCTTTATCTTCTCTATAATCTTTTATACTCAGCTGGCACTCATCCCATTATATGGAGCAAGCATAATATCCAACTTAATCTAAAAGGAAGATTAAAGCTTGTAGTCAAATTACTGACCGATCACCCTGTTCTTATTTCTCTACAAAATAATGTCATCAAAATGCATAATGCCATTGAAGAGTGCCATCAAGAGTCATGTTCTCCTATGAATACCACCGCTCTAGAACTACGGCAGGTCTTCTAGCCTACAACACTGACTACCACTACTGGATTTTTGCCACGAAGAAATATGTTCTGTTGCCTTTGAAATTCCAGAGAATTTGATCGTGTCTTGCATTGAGGCCTGACCAGTAAATTTTCATCCTCGAGTTTACTTGGTTTAAGAATGAGTTAAGGCTCTGTTTGGTCGCTTATCCTCTCTCTCTATCCTCTTTTTATAACTTTCCCTCACTGAACAATAATACTATCCACAATTTTGGTCATGGTAGTATACTACATTCATTCTAATTCTCCAACACATATCGCCATATCGTTTTTAATGGGATCTAGGATCATCTGCTCATCATTAATTCTACCAAAACACGATCATGTCTTCTTTCTCTCAAAACATCACCTAATCTTTCCTTACATTCAATAATACAGAATCGGATCTCTCTCTCTCTCTCTCTCTCTCTCTCTCTCTCTCTCTCTCTCTCTCTCTCTTTCTTGAAGAATATTTAATTCTAATCTTTCCTGAATAAATAATGATGAACCCATCGCATCAATAGCTTCTGTTAGCATTTAAAAAGCTATGCATTCTTTTAGCTCATGACATTATATTTCACCAATCCAGGTACTAACTCTGTTTAAATTCCAAATCCGCTCACCCTTAGAATACCGTTTTCATGTGTTTGAGTAGTGCATCTTAAATACTTAAAACGTTTTGACGCTTTCCAAAGGAGAGAATGATTTGGCTAATTGATGATCTCTGTCTCACGGAGTCACTTCAATCACTATCTCACAAACAGAATCTTTAGGCTATGTCTTTTCTACATGTATGACGATGGAAACTTCTTCAGGGAACTGGCATCCATCATTCCTTCTCTTTTTCCCGATCCTGAAAAAACACTAGCAGTAGCTACACCATTCTTTTTCAGTCCAACTGTAACAGCACGAAACCTGCTTCCTCTCTTCTCTTTCATTCCATCTGCCTCTGTTATCTGGAACAGACTTCCTCATGTAGTTTTCCTCAACAACTACAGCTAAAAGCTTTTGGAAAAAATAGTAACGGTTTTCTTCTTTCTCAACACCCTCACTTATCCTACAGACTGCACTAATATGCTAGAGGTTCTACTTCTCGTGTGAGTGAAAATGACATAAAAATAAAGTCACGAAAACAGCATCCCTTGTTTTGACCGTACCACTGAAGTTCGAATGAGTACTTAATAAAGGCGTTAAATTCTGTGCACACTTATAAAGCACATATGATATATTATTATTATGAAATTGTGATTACATAAGTAATGCATCATCTACTTGAAGGAGCTTCTAAGGTGACTCTTTTTGAAATTGTGTGTGAGATGTGAGACAGATATCATCCTTTGCTGCAGATATCGTGGAATTCTGCATAGTAATTAGTATAATACGGTTAAATTTCGTTATGTAAAAAGTCATAATAAACCGCTAAATAAGTAAACAATGCAAGTGGTATTGCTTACATGAATACTTTCTATGATGAGCCTATTTCTGAATAATTTAATCCCCTTTTCACTCCTTGCCTGTTTATTTGCATCGTTATTATTTCTGAGAAATTGCTGCCATGAAATCAAAATAGTGTTTATAAATGAAAATTAAGTATCATTTAAGTGAAATCCGAAAGAAGCCTGTTCAGAATAGAAGGTGTTCCTTTTTAGATATCACAATTAAACAAGACAGAATGGCCTTACAAATTAATGACAATTGTCTTAACTTCTTTATCCCCCATTAACGGAGCCTTTTTAAAAATATTTGCGTTGACTGTCTATTTAGAGTGAATGGTTGGGTGGGTGAGGAGGTGTAATTATAGGCAGCGAAAAAAAAAAAAATTCAAATGCAAAATAAGAATAAAGTTACCTCATGATTTCATATAATATATTTATTAAAATTCAATGTGCAATATTTCTTATTAAGAAATACTGTACACTGAATTTTTATAAACAATTTCTCATTATTACGAAGAAAAACATCCCAAATATTAATGTTAATGAGGCCATTAAAGCATTCTTATAAACAATTAACCAACACTATTAGAATTAAAATCGATTCTGTAGAGCAGTGGTTCTTAACTGGTGTTCCGGGGAACACCAGTTAAGAACACAAGTGTTCTTAACTGGTTCACTTGTGTTCCACTTGTGTTCACTTGTGTTCCGCGAACTGGTTACAAGTGTTCTGCCGGTGAAAGATGTCACACATGACACAGTTCTGAGTGTAATTGGCTACTCTGAATAAGAATGTCGAGGGAATTATTTCCGTTATAATAGAACAATTAACAATATTGTGTGAGCTCACACATCATATTTGTGTGAGCTCGGTTTCTCAGTATTAACAAATATAAAAACTAAAAAGCGTGAAAGCCTTACTAATATAGACAAAGAGATGAGGGTAGCTATATCACATATTAGACCTGATATTGCTGAAATTTGCAAAAGCCGACATACTCAAGTATCGCATTAAAAATAAGTTTCATTTTTATAAAAGGCAAGTTTATGCATATTTTTATTGTTAGTTTTATGACCCTAATGCTTTTGGTGTTCCCCAAATTTTTCTCATAATCAAAAGTGTTCAGTGACTTTGAAAAGGTTAAGAACCACTGCTGTAGTGCAACTTATAAAAAGGCGTTAAGAATGAAATGAATATTATATTTTAATTTCTAATTAATTCTAAATTTCCTTCCCTGTATTTTAGACTGACATAATGGGCGATTGCCAAACATCGTACAATGCCACGTGGGTTTCTGAGAAGTTGGTAGTAAAAAAGATCAAAAACTTGGAATCCTGTATTTACAGTCCAAGGAGCAGTGCTCTTTCTAATGCAGTCTCCTCTCAAATTAGTGTAAGTTGAAAAATTTTTAATTATTGAATAACAAAGAATTTCATGAAAATTACTAAATAATAATTTAAATATTTTGAAATTTTGTAAACTTTAAATTTTTTCGAAAGTTCTTAATATATACAATGGTTTACATAAATTAAGGAACAAAGAGAAAAATCACGCCAACTCAAAAACTGTATGATGAATTTCTGTGAAATTTGGTGAAAAGCAGTATATATGAGATGGGAAGTAGTTTATTTCAGTAAAAAATGGGTACCGAAGACAATATACAGAAATATGAGGTCAAAATGAGATCGCCAAGGTGTCTTAATCAGGAATATCGGAGCCCCCCCCCCTCACAACAATACAGGGCTCACTATGATGGTTCATAAGCTCATTTGATAATAACAAATATTGTTCCTGCAAAGCTCGCCTAAGTCAATCTAGGGTTTTGAGATAGGGTTAAGAACAGCAACACCTAGAGCATCCCAGACATGCTCTAGGAATAAGGTCAGCAGGCCTAGCTGGCCAGTTCATACGTACGATAACTCTTCTAGAAGATACGAGCTTCGCGCTGTAAGGATACTAATTATCGTTTTGTTGGATAAATGTTTCCCCTATCGCACTCGCATACAAATGAACATAGAGGTCCAGGACCTCGTTTCTTTAAATTGCGGCATTCATGATTCCGCTAGGAAGCACATACAGGTCATTACGTCCACCGAATGAGATGCCTCCCCAAACCATCACTATCTTCACCACACGTGTCCATTTCACTGATATTAGAGAGATGACAAAGTGTCCCTCGTTCCCTCCAGATCAGAGCAGAGTTCTCTCCAAAATACCATGGTCATTTGCATATACCGCTGACAACTCAACTCATTTGTATATGATAAGAAGACTCGGTGTCACTTTAAGTGATGTGACCTACTTTCATATGTTTTTCTTCCGTTTCTTCCTAGAGTTATCGCCACTTTACTGTTTGTTCCTTTACTTATGGAAGGCAGTGTAGTATTTAAACAAATCGATTTTACTTTTTCGAAACGAGACAGTTCGGTGGAAGGAAATTCTACAACAACAAAGCAAAAATAAATGTATAATATAAAACGAAAGTTGTTCCCATAATAATAACTGCTTTAGGCGCCAACCCTAAAACCTTGAAAAAACATCTAGAAGCACTCGGGTTAGATGGATTAAAAATTGGGCAGCTGCAAAAGGCCGCTTTGTTCGGCACAGCTTTCATTTTCAGAAAGTATTTCCACAACTCATAGGCCCTTGGGTAGGGCTCGAATTAGTGGAATATAACCAGCCTTTTCTTAAGACTGAGGAAGCAAATCAAGCTTTGATGAATATATATATATATATATATATATATATATATACTTAATAAATTTTCGTTTACGTTTTATATACTTTTTTGGCAGGCTTTGAAAACTCTACAGTTAACGCAAGAAATTTACCAGTGTGAATACTATATTAAAGAGAAGGTTCCTTATAGGATCTCCTGTACCGACATTGCTGAAATCAAGTTGGACAACGACACAGGAATTAAGATAGAAACAGAAGGAAACATTTATATGAGATTGCTAACAGAACGCAGATTTGATCCTGATGAATATTTTAAGTGTAAGCTAATTTTTTTTCTTCCTTAAAACATGGACTATCTAGCAGAAATTATCTAGCAAATTTAAAATATCATTCCTCAGAATGCATATCAAATCCGCGATACAGTAATGCAGAGTTCACCAAGTGCTCAAATGCCTTATTTTTTCGCATTATAGCAATTTTTCCAAACACACTGTGAGATATGAACAACAGAAAAAGATGGAACACGTAACCAGGGTTAAATGGTATTATATTTAATTAATTAAATTAGTTAACAGATACCAAATTTTTCACAGCATAAATACAACGACGTTTACTAGATTCAGATAGAACATGTTAAGATCTTTGGAGATAGAAATTCATCTTTGCGATTAAGATTGGAAGAGTATGATAAAGCTTCAGAATATTCTTTGAACAGGCATTCATACTTAAATATGCGTCGAAGAGGCAATTTAGAATTATTTCAATGATTGAAATTATGGATATTGCCAAAACAATGATAGGACGTTTCTGGTTATGAGGTTTAATCAGTTGAATGCAGTGTTCATGTTCAAAGATTCGCCTTGTTAGTGAAATAATCTGCTCGATTGAAGTGGGCTAGGATACAAAAGAGGAAGACTGCTGCTTGATAAACAAATGGACAAATTTAAGAGAGAGTAATATCTGGCTCTGTTGGTTGATGCGTTTAAAGGTGGTAATGGACTCCGGTATACTGCTTACTTCCTGAAAGTCCTTGCAACACAAAGGGCATCTCTTGCATGCGGAATACGGATTTGAGAACTTCATCTCGATATAGAAGATGCATATAAAACGCCCAATAAAGCAAATATACCTCTGCCTGATTGTCTATAATACTCGTATTTGTAACATGATTTTTCTGTGGACCTCACAGAAGTATTCATATTTATATCATCATTAATATCCTCAACTAATAATTGATGATGTTAAACCTAGAAGAACAAACTTTATAATCAAGTCAAAGGAACAGCTATTGACAGCACAATGTCTTCTTTTTTGAATAAGATGGAGCATTTAGAAGAAGAAAAAAAAACATTTTCTACCCTATCCATTCAATCCATACTTCTGTATCCAAACTGTGAAGATACAAATGAAAATATGTATGCATTCATCTACTCCTATTCCCAGAGGAGTAAATCTACTCTCGGAAACGAATTACGATGAATGTGATCAATTCTGGATGTTGACCACAATCAGAAATCTGACGGTTCTCTTTCTACAGCATACTGCAAATCCATTTAATTCAAACGCTACGTGCATCATCTTTCACAGTTTCTTAGCATTTCTACAACACAAAATCGCAGCTCATATTAGCTATGATTTTGCTATCGGATTTTTATTAAGCAAATAATATTCTTAAATAGCACTAATCCAACAGTCACTCAAAAATCATTGATCACTTCTCTCTGCACCTGCAAATCAAAATACACAGTGCAAAATCTGCAGGATCTCTGTTTCGTAATTGAGAAGTGCCTGCGAACATGTTGTGAGATTTCTCAGGAAGTTATCTTATTGGCACCTAAAAATTAATCAAAGACTCATCTGGTTGTTGCTCTCTTTCTTAAAAGCAAGCTTGTCCCTCTGTTGTAGTATTTGTTTGTCAAGCACCTCGTTATTGTAATGTAACTTCATGTAAAACAGATTATTCAAAGAAGAAGCGAATCAGAACGTTCCGCTGGTAAACCTGATAAGTCTAGATTCACTTATCATTGAGTATCAAAGACTTCTATTGAGAATAGCGATAATACCAGTCTTTGGAATAGCAACAAATTACTTCATCGAAGCATCATAAAATATTCTGCGGATTTATGCATTTAAAAGGATAATTATTATTATTACAGGATCCAGTTGTAATAAGATATAGACTGCTTGGAAACAAGTCAACGGACACCATAGTGTGAGGAACAAACAGCATTGGCGCCCACCTTAATAAGATGCAGAATCTCTTTTCGCTGCGATGACTCAGCAATCCTACGGGGCATACGTTTCATAAATTTACAATAGCAATCAATGAGAACATTCGATCGTTCGCCCTCTAGACATGTAATGAAGTCCTGGACTGTTGTGGGGAAGACGTCCCTTGACCTCATCCGACGCTTCAGTTCATCCCACAGATGCTCAATAGAGCTGAGATGAAGGTTCTGTGGAGGCCAATTAAATATAGTGACGGTAATGCCCACAAACTATGTAGTTACAGCTGCAGTCTTACGAATATGACATGGTCCATTGTCTTGCTGAAAGAAACAATAGTCACTTTCGTAGAAACGCCACAAAGTAGGAAGCATTGCATTGTCCAGAATGTTCAGATACCTCTCGGAGTGATGTCCGTGGCTAAAAACAGAAGTCCGAAGCCAAACCAGGAAAAACAGGACCATAACATCACTCCATCACCTCCCAATTTTTAGGGGTTACGCGCTCTGATAACAGATGTTAATCGGGCATCCACCACACCTATTCTTGTCCATCTGTTTGGTAATTGCAGCGTGATTCATCACTCCATAACACAGCTTTCCAAGATTCCACGCCCCACTCTACAGGCTCTTTGCACCACTGAAGAAAACGTAACATGTTAGTTAGTGGAATGTGGGGATTGCATATTGCGGTCCTACCATGGAAACCCATGTTGTGATCCTCGATTCTGAATGTGTTTTGTTCAGATGTGTTCTGGTGGATGCTGGAAACTTCGCATTCAACGTGTCAGCCGACGAATGGTGGTTTTACATATTATACTTCGTAGCGATCTACGGTTACGTACGGTGAGTGTGGTGGTGGGGGGGGGGGGTCCACTGCGGGTAGCACTTGCAGTTGACTCCTTGCGCTTCCACCTTGGTATGGTATCGCTGATTGTTGACCTGAGATGATCAAGTTTGTGAACAATTTTCCGAACAGATACAGTATGCCTGCAATATGGCATTCTATCACAACGCCTCGTTCAAACTTTGTCAGTTCCCTTCTCTCAGCCATTTGACTGTTGCACTTACATGGGAGCATTATATTCCTACAATCTATACCGGCTACAAACACGTGAGTCGTTACATGACACGATGCACATTGCCTGTTGGGGTGTCATCTGACTTCTTTCCAAGCTGTATATTAGTTTACTAGTTTTCTTAATTTTATGCATTGAAGATGTTTTGAGATATGCTAAACAAAATATCTGTTAACTGGTTTAGTCAATTAAATATTATACGTTTTAGCTGTGGTTACTTCTTTTTTTTAGTCTTTATAGATTCCTTGGTTGCATGGCACTTATATGTTACAGTATCAATGATATATTGATATTGGTCAGTATGCAAATATCAGCAAGCGGTCCGGTCTGATAGTCTCCAGATTTCAAGCATAACGCTATGTCTATTTCCTCAACTAATCGGATAGCCCAATTTTGGAAATTTGCAAAATTTTGCAAATCACTGGGTTACGCAAACTTTGAAACATCATTTGCATTGCAGTCCGAATAATTTCGGTAACTTATTCAAACTTAAAAGGTTCATAAACTGTAGATCCAAATGGCTCACTTTTTTTCTAATTTTATTTTATATTTTTCGTAAATAATGTTCAATTGTTGAATAATGAATGCTGTAGCAAGTAATGTACTTAAAGTAAATAAGTTTTGTCATTAACTGCTTTAATGATCAATGAATTAACGAATATAATGAATCAATCCAGATGGAATATCAGTTGACGATAAGCGAAAAAGTCCACCGATAATATAATGTGCACACGTTGATGAGGAATAGTTTCATTAGTTTCCAACATGTAGTGGGATAACATTTTGGTTTAAACAACTGTAAGCAAGAAATACATTTTAGCTTTTATATCGATATATTTTGCCATAATGTGGATAACCAATGCTGACGGAAGTATAGCTTGTAGTTTGTTAAGATACTGTTAAACGTTTTCTGTTATATCGTAAATTGCATTCCATAAGGTTTAACTAATAGTGGGTCATTTCTTCTAGACAATGTGTCTAGCCGAGCTAGCCTACAGTACTTCATTATTCAGGCCCCATCATTCAGCACAGCAGAAGACGTTTTTGATGTTTTGAATACTCTTTGCACTTCACGTCCATTCAATCCTGGAGATGTGTATGACCTCACGTTTAAAGTAAGGGGAATTTCTTCTGAGGTAACTTTACAGAATATTTACGATTCCCTCAAAAGTGGTCATCCGTGCAATTCTTCAAGAGTAATGTAAGTTTTAAGTTATTAATTAATTCATATGTTCTAAACTAATTTATAAGGCAAATTTTTAGTTTAAAAAATTAATCTTGGGGTTATATATTCTAAACTTATAATTAATTTACATAAATATGTTTAAATTATGATTTGTTAAATACGATAGAAATCTTTTAACTTTGTTTCGTTGAATTTCACAATCTTGGTCATACTGAAAGTTAGTAACCTTCAACTGCAACTATTTTTCTGATAGGGACCCAGTTGAATAAACGTATATGGAATAAGAAAGAAAGAAATAAAAAAACACTAAACTAGCAGTGTAGAAGACAATGTTCAGACTAATTTTAACTTATGTATCCGAGAGTTGGAGTAGAATTAGAATATTATTGACTAATATACTGAGAAATATTAGTTAACTAATATATTGAGAAATATTAGGAATGAACAGATGGCACGAATAGCACAACCATATATACCGTATCATGATTAAGTAACCAGAATTGCAGAAAAAGAGCTAATCTAAAGTAATATGATCACTTTCTACGATAAGGTTAGCAAATCAGGTATTTGACGCCAATATGTCAAGGAAAAGACCAAAGAAGACCAAGGTCTAGGTGAATGTATTCAGTCAGAAGTGCCCGAAAACAGGAATATAAGATCTGACAATATTGGAGTGCTGACAAGTGATAGAGATAATTTCGAAGAAGACTGTTGACAAGAGTAATAATACACACTTAATCATGTAGTACTGTCATATTATTCGATACACTTTTTTGAGGGTGCATATGAGGAAATTAATGAAGATGATGATGATGTAATTATTCTGCTGTCTTCCAGATATATACTTTTATATACTTTTAAAAGCCACACAAACATCGTTAGCCATTAAGAATTATAAAAGTCACGAATTAATTTATTAAGCTTTTCTTTTAACCTTTATAAGAGTTGTGTTTCTCACTGAGCGATGGAAATTATCATTGAAAGTCTTCGGCAATTTTATGTGAATTTAGTGAAGTACGTATGAACTTATTACGTGGGAGGTCTGAAAAGTTCTCGACCTAACAATGAAAAAAAAAAACGAATTTATAATTTCAAAATTATTTTTATTTTTCAACATAATCTCCCTTAACACTAATACATTTATGTCAGCGATCCTCCAGCGACAATATCCCGTCCCTGTAGTGGTTCTCAGTGAGATCTGTAAAATACTCCTCTACAGCTGCAATCACCTCTTGATTCGAAGAAAAACGATGACCAGCGAGGAAGAGTTTTAGTTTTGGGAAGAGACAGAAGTCAGCGGGAGCCAAATCTGGGGAATAGGATGGATGTTCCAACAATTCATAGTACATATCCCCCAATTTTTCCATTGCCAAAACACCTTTGTGGGCACGTGCATCGTCATGATGAAAGATGTTTTTTTTTAAATTCTGCAACCGGGTCTTTTCTCACGAATTTTTTCATCTAGTCTGGAGAGTTTTAACAAGAATAAAACTGATTTTGTGCCCGCGATTTATTACTATGGACGAGACTTTGATTCACCATTACACACCAAAATCCAAACAGCAGTCAAAACAGTGGACAAAAGCCGGTTGTTCAGCGCCAAAAAATACAAAGTCGGTTCCATCAGCAGGAAAGGTCATTGCATCGTTTTACCCTTTTCAAGATAATCAATAAACAAAACACCTTTAGTATCCAAAACTCCGATGCCATGATTTTTCCTGCTGATGGAACCGACTCTGTCTTTTTTGGCGCTGAACAACAGGCTTCTTTCCACTGTTTTGACTGTGTTTGGATTTTGATGTGTAATGGTGAATCCAAGTCTCATTCATAATAATAAATCGCCGCAAAAAATCAGTTTTATTAAAACTGTTAAAACGTTTTAGCTAAAGTTTTGTTAAAAAGTTCCAAGCACTGTTCAGAGATTATCTTGCGAGTGCGTTTTTGGTCTGTTGTGAGCAAGCGCGGCACCTATCTTGCGCAAAGCTTTTTCATTGGCAATTCTTCATGCTAAATATATCCTATACTCGAAATGACTATAGTCTCAGCAATTTCATGCATTTTGACTCGCTAGTCATCCAATATCATATTGTGCACTTGATCAATGATTTCTGTTGTTGTTACACTTTTTGGACGTCCTTCACGATCATCTTTGGATCATCTTCAAAGCTGGTACGGCCCACGTTTAAACTCGGCAGTCCATTTCTTAATTGTCGAAAACGAAGACGAAGAATGCCCATAAACGTTTATGAACTTCGAATGAATTTCTTTTGACGTTAAACTTACTTTTACAAAGAATTTTATAACCGCACGATACTCAATTTTGTCCATTTCAAGGGACACAAACAACACTTTTGCTTCAGACAGCTGTATAAAACAAACTACTTGATAGAATGACTTCCAATTTCACATGGATTCTTATGACAGATGAAAACTTAGAAAAAGAAATCTTGCAATAGTGCTGCCATCTATGGTCGAGGCCGAGAACTTCTCAGACCAACCTCGTATTACCGTTTTGCACATCTGCTTGTACGACCGTTTATATGCATATAAAACTCCATTGGAGTTAATGGATTTTATTGGAAGTTAGTATTCGGAATCTTTAATAAATACTAGCATGTGTCGAATCCATCTGAATTTTAGCTTCAGTCGGACCATTTTCAGTGAAAAACCTAGGCAGAATCATTCAAAAAAAAAACAAAAAATGAATGCTACAAACTGAAAAGGATATGATATAAATCTAAAACAGTTCGGTTCATTTCTTGTGATCATGATTGACGTTGCTGTATCTATGCAAAGAATGATTTTACAAAATGTGCCTTTTTTATAATCATCTCCTCTCGTTTCAATATTTGTTAACTGTTTTTCTGATTCTAATTCTTCACAAAAACTTAACTGATCAGTTATCTTTGGAATTCCTCAATATGCTTATTTTTTCCTCACCGTTTACTTTTTTTTTTTTTTTTTTTTGAATGGGCAGAAGTGCCATAGTTTCTTCTTACTGAGTACAGACGAAATTGGCTGGTTAACGCTTGCAACTGACAAGCATAATACATTCGCATCCTATATCTGATCGACTCGACCTTAATCTTAAGTAACGTTCAATCTAGTTTTTATCGTTAGAATACATAATCATTTGCAGACAGTTTCTTTCCTAGGACAGTTTGTAAATATCTAAATAAATACTTTAATAAAGTAGGCATCCCACACAGAAAAGCTGAAAAAATTCTACAAACGAACAGAGATCACAAACTCCGCTGACTGTACCCGTTTTTCATATCGGCTTCTCAGTGAATTCACTGAGAATTCAGTGATGTACAATGACATTTCAGCACCGTTCTATCCTTTTTCTTCTTCGCACAGTCACATTTCCACCCTTCAATAGTGTCATTTACAGTTCATCTTGGGTGCTCTTATAATGCTACGATCTCACTACTTAAGTTTGGATGAAACAGCAGCCTGTGATCACTGTATGGTAGATTATTCAAAACTATGTTCCATTTCCAATACAATGCAGAAATACGGTTATTTGGCGTGAGTCTCTTTGCCTTTAAACATTGCTATGTCATGTTACTGGTACTCAGTCTTCTAGAAAAATGTGCATAGTCTTATACCTACTGCATATTGCAAACTTATATGCTTTTTTAATTTATAACATAGTATAAACAATTTTTAATTTTTTACATTAAAATTTCAGTTTAAAATAATATTTACAACTTCTGCGATCTTTACGCTGACTCATAGACTTATGATTTGCATAATAATAAGTATATTTATGAAATTATTTATTAATTTATTAATTATATATAAACTGCTTCTAAGTCTTCTTCACTCCTTCCTTAAGTCACTGCTAAATATAGTATACGAAATGAAATCCTCAAAGATGTATCATTTTTCATTGTATCAGTGGGGGATATGCAATATTTATTTCAGATATCTATGGTATTAACAATTCGTTTATTTTTACTGAATGTATTTATTGAAATAAATAAATAAATAAAGTAATATTTGTTATCTGTTTTTAATCTGTCAGTCATATTTAAACTGATCTGATTGTATTTCAGGAGTATGTTTCTTGATGCTCTTCCTGGTGCTTCCACTAAGACAAGTATCAGTTTGATGGTGCGTCTAATCAACTCAGCTGAAGTTTCTCCGGCGAAGGTTGCGTGGTGGTTAACTTGGTTACCTATAACAGGAAATCAGGAACAAGAAACGTTGGCTGCTGCTTCGGTTAGTGAATCAGCATGGTATTTATTACTAGCTTTGCTATCTTCTTCATTAATATATTTTCTTCATTGTGATATCCAAGTTCAATAAAGATTCATTTGTTGTTGATATTGTCATTTGATCTTTACAGAAACTGCTGGAAAAACAGGGTGCAACCACACAAGCCTATTTTTCTGTGACAACCGCAATACACAGGTATTGTTCATTAGCTTCGCTACGCTGTGATCATCTTCCCTTTATAAAAAGAGCTATATCCCATCTGGAGAATCAACTTGGCAATGATTGTCAACCTTCATTATCTTTGGACACTCAAACGGTAGATTAACTATTAAATCTAGAACTTTCTCATTTTTTAAAAAATTAATCTTT
This sequence comes from Typopeltis vanoorti, assembly GCF_054136105.1. Taxonomy (NCBI): domain Eukaryota; kingdom Metazoa; phylum Arthropoda; class Arachnida; order Uropygi; family Thelyphonidae; genus Typopeltis; species Typopeltis vanoorti. Next base: position 54,415,689 of record NC_143568.1, on the reverse strand, counting down.
TGATGTTACAAGAAATATTCGTACTATTTTTATTTGCAGATTATCTTAGCTCTCAAAGCCCTTGGAAACATGGGCCAACTTGGACAGGCTGCTGACACGGTGGTTCGATGTGCTGTTAAGCCAGATAATCCTACTCACCTTCGTGTAGTTGCTTTGAAGGCTTTTCGTAGGGTCAAATGTTCAAAGGTATTATTTTTTAGGTTATGCACAAACGTTCAAAATTTTTTTAGTACTTAAAAAATAACAAGCAGAGATTATTGCTTTATTCTAGTGTGAGCTAATGCTAATTCGATGTAATTATTATTTCTCTTTCATTTCAGGCGATGCCAAAGATATGGAAGATATTTACCTGCTCCAATGATACGGAAGTCCGAATTTATTCATTCGTTGCATCAATGAGATGCGCAGATAGCGACACTATTAGTGCATTGCATCATATCCTCGAGAAAGAACACGATGCTGAAGGTTCATTTTTAATTTTCATATATTCAGAAAGTTTTTCCACCTGGTTACAAATTAAATTAAATTTTCCCCAAAATTTTATTCTTGTTTAATCCTCTTTCCAAGTGTAAGCAAAGAAAGGTTGCACATGAGTTCATATTCATTACTAGGCTACTTGCATATAGAGGATGATGACTTCACGTCAATTGCCTTAGTATCCCATATTGCAAGGCACATATCCTTTCGGACATGTATAATGCTATGCATTAAGAGAAGAGCAACTATCCAGATCGGTTCTGACCTTTATTGAGATGAAAAAGTAAAGTGCTGCTCATCATAGACCTAGAGTAGTTAGTATAGGGGTGCAAGAGAGTCTGATAGTATTAAGAGAAAGAAAAGAGAGATAGATAGCATGAGAAATAGAGAAAAGGCTTCATTTCTTTTATATCATCATATAGAAAAAGGCTATCAGTTTTCCTTTTTCACCAATCTCATGTAGATAACCAAAAGACCAACTGAAACTAATGCTCAAGGATGATCCCAGGTAGTTAGCCCCATCTAGGTTAACTGCCTTGAGTTGGCATTTTCTACCTGGGATTTCTCTCCAGTCATCCCTGTAACTGACTATAAGACCACATTGAATAAAAAATATGGAACAATTTAAAAAAACCACTCATAGCAAGAATAGACAGAACTTTATCTCCCCCTGCTGAATATTGCACAATATGGGTGGTCTATACCATCTAGTGATAAATTTGATATCTCCAAGAATGCTTCTTTCTAAATACAAAAATCATCTAACTGAACAATAGAATTTCCACAATACGATATTATAAAGCATTTGGATATCATATTGCTGTTTTTTAAATCCGTGTTTCTTTGTAACTAACTTTCCATAAATGGTATTTTAATTCATTAATTATAAAAATCAAAATTCTCTTCCCATTGCTTACAGATGGTGGATATTGCAAAAAATAACCTGTTCTGTTGTAGTAATAATGTATTATTCCCAATACATTACATAATCTGTTCCAAATGCGCAGGGCAGGAGGGCAGCTGTAGAATGCATACTCTACTGTTTCCAATTGTTTCCAATGTAACAGATGTCACAGATTGGATCTCCGATATTGAAATACCACCATTTGATGGAAGGCGGCCATATGCAATTCTTCAAGCAAGACCTCTCCTGTTGTATCCTTGGAACGTCCACAAATTGTGAAACAAAGTATTGTTGTCAGTACCCAACTATGGAATTTCGCGGCGAAAGAGATTAAAGATTTCTTTATACAAAATTTTACTTTTTTAAATTGAAAGAATGTCAATGCCAAGTGATTTAGCAGTCTTAAAGTTAGCACAAAGTGTTGTAGTATTCACGAACAATTTCAGCTTTTGGACCTTTATAATCATTAACTCCAAGCCCAGGGTAAGATGGAAACCCAAGTAGTACAGGAGAAGGTCTACACATGTGTGATTAGTCTGCTATATTTTATGGATTTTTGAAACTGTATTGTTTAAATAGCAGAATTTTAAAACTGGAAACCCTAATCCTCCATGCTTCTTTGATAGTTGAAGAAATTCCTTTTTAACTTCTTCGTATCGGCTGGACCAAAAAAAAAAAAAAAGAGTAGGAGCTAGATCCAGAAAAGACACCAAGATTTTTTTGGGCTAGATAGTCGAAGCAAAAATGCTTTTCATATTTCCCGTTATCTGTAGAAGAAAATGTATGGATGGGGTAATATAGTGCTATGAGCTCCGATCATGGCAGGAGGGTAACAGCAATAGCCGAGCCTCAGTTAAAACTTCATTGGCTACAGCATTGCCATCCACTACCCTCCCTGGTTACCCATTTTGGCCCCCTCGTACGACATGCATGGGCTACAGTAGGGTTTATATGTAAGTAAAGCCTTCTCTAAAAATTAGGACGATCCCTAGACCACTCCATAGTGGCCGAAAGACCGTCCAACTCAGCGTTAGCTCTTCCAGGGCAATCCCTCCCCCCCGAAATCAATTCCCCCTTCCCGGGGGGAAAAATTCCGGAAGAAACCTGATAAAGCGAAACTCTCGCAACTCAGCGTCTATTTTAGTCGCCTCTTACGACACGCATAGATTGCGTCGGCATTATTTTTTATCCCGGCCACCACAGGGGGTGAGACACCAAGATTGACAATTGACATTTATTCTTTAAGGGTGAAGCACAATGCTTTTCATATTCCCCGCTATCTGTCGTGGTTACAGTGAGGGTAAAATTTACGAGCAGTTTGCTCGCCCTGAATGGGCATGGAGATTATGTATCGCTATAGGAGGGCACCAAGATTCCTTATAAGGACTGGCTTAAAGGGGCGAAGCAAGAATGCTTTTCATATTCCCCGTTATCTGTAGAGGACAGTGTAGGGATAAGGTGTTATTGAGCAATTAAAGCTCTGATCATGGCAGGAGGGTAACAGCAATAGCCGAGCCTCAGTTAGAACTTCATTGGCTACAGCATTGCCATCCATTACCCTCCAAGAGTATTGGATTGAATGAATCAATCACCGACTATGTAAGTAAAGGTGAAATCTCAAAAATACGGACGATCTCTAGGCCACTCCATAGTGGGCGAAAGACCGTCCTAATCTCAGCGTTGGTTCCACTCAGTGACGGGCTCCCCGACCACTGAGCAGAACCGCTCAAATTCCGAGGAAAATAATTCACCGACAAAGCCCCTCAGCGGGCCGTGCCGGAGAACACCATCCCCGGAGACTCAAAGTGCTCCCTTAAGGCAAAAACCTTAAGAGAGCGAACTCAAAAACTCGTCGCCCAAGGGGGTAACAGCAACAGCCGAACCTCAGTTAAACTTCATTGGTACAGCATTGCATTGTTGCCATCCGTTACCCCCAAGGGCATTAATGAACCAATCGACCGCATCTCACGGTCGATTGATTCCTTCAACCCGGCACCAAGATAACTAGTAACTAGTAACATTACTGGCTTAACGGGTGAAGCAAAAGCTTTTCATATTCCCGGCTATCTTAACAGAGACTGTGAGTGGAAAGAGTTTATGAGCTATATTGCTCGCCCTGATTGGGCTAGGTTGGGGGGGGGGGGGGGTGGGGGGGGGGGGGGGTGGGGGGGGGGGGGGGTGGGGGGGGGGGGGGGTGGGGGGGGGGGGGGGTGGGGGGGGGGGGGGGTGGGGGGGGGGGGGGGTGGGGGGGGGGGGGGGTGGGGGGGGGGGGGGGTGGGGGGGGGGGGGGGTGGGGGGGGGGGGGGGTGGGGGGGGGGGGGGGTGGGGGGGGGGGGGGGTGGGGGGGGGGGGGGGTGGGGGGGGGGGGGGGTGGGGGGGGGGGGGGGTGGGGGGGGGGGGGGGTGGGGGGGGGGGGGGGTGGGGGGGGGGGGGGGTGGGGGGGGGGGGGGGTGGGGGGGGGGGGGGGTGGGGGGGGGGGGGGGTGGGGGGGGGGGGGGGTGGGGGGGGGGGGGGGTGGGGGGGGGGGGGGGTGGGGGGGGGGGGGGGTGGGGGGGGGGGGGGGTGGGGGGGGGGGGGGGTGGGGGGGGGGGGGGGTGGGGGGGGGGGGGGGTGGGGGGGGGGGGGGGTGGGTAGAAGGCATCGACTCTAAATTATCTTCAGCGACGACTTTGTGAGCACGCACTTCTGCAATGTCTGAAGGAGTAGAAGGCATCGACTCTAAATGATCTTCAGCGACAGCGTCTGAGACACATTCGGGGGGAAACGTGTCATACAGTTTAACCTTTCCCGGCCAATTATCACTCAGTAGCTTTCCCAGTCTGAGGAATTCCCTGTAGACTTCTTCGAATTGGGTCTCATTTAGAAGTTTTGTCATTTCAAGAAATAAAAATGTGTTGAGACACAGATGGAGAAAGAGTAGAGGTCCCTCAGGTGCCCCGAGCAGGCAAAGACAATCCTGTGGACTTTTGAGGGTCCACTAGCAGATCCCGTAGACACTCTTAGGTGTCTACCAGCAATAAAATGTTACTCTATTATATATATCCCGTAGATCAAATCGATCTACCAGCAACGGTAGCAAATATTTCACCTTAAAAAACCTCAGAAAATGAAGAACACTTACCTCTGTATATATCATTTATCATTCAAAACTATCGCCACTAATTAACAACACAATGACTCAGCTGACTCTTTAATTTCATCATCAATAATACACTACACAAAACACTAACACACAGGCCGCCATTTTTTCATCATCCATCCGGCACCAAGATCCTTATCCTTATAAGGACTGGCTTAAAGGGGCGAAGCAAGAATGCTTTTCATATTCCCCGTTATCTGTAGAGGACAGTGTAGGGATAAGGCGTTAATGAGCTATTAAAGCTCTGATCATGGCAGGAGGGTAACAGCAATAGCCAAGCCTCAGTTAGAACTTCATTGGCTACAACATTGCCACCCATTACCCTCCAAGGGTCTAATGGATGGCAATTCCAACCTAAAACCTCTCATATATCCCGGCACCAAGATTGAATTAATGAAGAATTCATATATGCCCCATATATAAGTAATAAAAAAGGTGTATCACCTTATTATCAAAATACTTTGGATTAGAGAGAGTTGTAGAAAGTTTTTTTACTTAACACAAATAAAATTAAACTGACAAGATAATATTATTCTTATTTCACCCTTTATCCAAGAAAACAAAGCTTGCCCGTGAAGACGAGCAACTTCACAACTACTTATATAGAGGCTGATGACTTCATGTCAGTTGCCTTATAGAGGCTGATGACTTCATGTCAGTTGCTTTAGTAGCCGCGCAAACCTCTTACGACATGCATGGGCTACAGTGGGGCTATTCTTATCCCGGCCACCACACGGGTTTTTTTTTTACTCGCCCTAGATGGGCATGGAGATTATGCATCCCTACAGAAAATTAAAATGGCTTTTGGTCTTTTATGTTTGAATATATCCGTTGCCTCGTAGGCTACAACTTGCTGAACTAGATCGTTGGTGTGTATGGACGTTTTTAGGAAACACTTTGTTGCTAAAGATTGTAGGAAAGAGAAAATATATGGGATATTTATATCTCGATGAAGTTGATTGTTTCTAATGAACCATGGGGCGTTTAGAATCATTCGCAAGCACTTGTTTTGTACACGATGCAGTATGAGAATGTTAGTGTTGTAGGTATGGCCCAAGACTGGAGAAGCATAAGTGACTATGGGATGAATCATCAGCTGGTATAAAAGCAATTTGATTCTGATGTTTAGCTTGCTGTTCTCGTTAATTAAGGGGTAGATCGGGGCGATGACATTAGATGCCATTGCACACGTAGTCTTGATATGTTGGTTAAAAGTAACTTTTTTGTCGAGCACGACACCAAGGTATTTTGTTTCTGTCTGCCAGGAAATTTTAGTATCGAATAGTAAGACAAATAGTTTAATAGCAGAGCTTTTTTGGGATTCACAAATTCTCCATTAGGAGAACCATTTCTCTAACTTTAGGTTTTCTTGAAGCTTTTCAGTAATGAGGTGTAGCCGGAAAGACGTGGTTAATAATGCTGTATCATCCGCATATAGGGCCATGATGGATGACATTGGGTTGTGCGGAATGTGTGGCATGTATATAGAGAATAGAAACGGAGCCAGCAGGGATCCCTGCGGTACTCCGGCCAAGATATGCGCTGGAATGAGGTAGTACCATTGATCTTGACTTGCATGCTTCTATTCTATAGATATGATTTGACTAGATATGAATTTACCATTTTCAGTGAGATACCAGCTGAGATAAGTTTATGTAGCAATTCGAAGTGCCATGTTTTGTCAAGTGCTTTAGACAGATCAAGAAAAACAGCTCCAGTGTGTTGACGCCAGTTGTAGCTGGTGGTAATATATTCAACTATTCTGAGGATTTGCTGGGAAGTACTATGGTGTTGCGGAAAACCGAATTGCTCTTTTGGAAGGATGTTCAGTTCATTTACTGAGGCTTAAAGTACTGAGAGGATGACCTCTGTAATGAGACGATGACCTTCTTACCCAAGTTGGAGATGAGGCTGATAGGACGATAATTGTGAGGCAGGTGCGGGTCCTTGCCTGGCTTACGAATTGGGATTACATCAGCTTGTTTCCAGGTGGGAGGAAAATAGTGAAACCTTAAGATTGCATTTATTATTATGGTCAGGTGCACTACAGCTTTTCGGAACAGCGGCTTGATCACCCTATTTGTGATGCCATCTGGACCAGGAGCTTTTTTGTTCTTTAAATTTTTAATAGTATCATATATTTCAAGAGGTGGTGTGGGTGCAATATGGTCAGCACCAGTATCAATAAGTTTTAATGAGTGTCTGACCTGTCTGTGAATTTTATGCAAATGATCAAAGTCTAGGTTTTCATGTGAAGGTTTGCATTGCTCTTCTAAATTTTTTGCTATGGCTTCTGCCTTTCCTACATTTGTGTGAACAAGATCCTGGTCAGAAAGTATAGGGGGAAGGGATTAGCCTTTGTTTCTGATATTTTTCAGGAGTCCCCAAATAGAGTGATCAGTAAGTTAGATAGAGATTAACTTTTCTTCCCATAATTGGGCTTTGTGAGATTTGAGTGCATCTATCACTGCCCCATTTAGTCTATTAAGACCTGTTTGGTCTTGTGGCGCGCGCGTGTTATGAAATATTTTCCTTGCTCTGTTTTTTTCTCTGATCAAGCTCATAATGTCTTCGGGCAGAAAACCAGGCTTGGGGACAGATTTGTAGGAGGTGTCTGCCATTATAGTGAGTTGATTTGTTGGGTGAGACTTGTGACTGCGGTTTCGAAATCTTCTTTTGAAATTACATGAGGAACGGGTCCATTGTAATCGCGGAGTACTTTTGACAATCTTTTCCACATTATAAATGAGTGAGATCGAGGAGAAGGTATTCTTGTTTTCCCAGCTGTAGTAGAATTGGGTTCCAAACGTACTAAGATGAGTTGGTTCGGTGGGGCCTGCCACAACAGCATAGTTTGATCCTATGTAGTTGGAAAGGATGCAGCCATTCTTTCTGGTTCTACAATTCCAGGCAGTGTGCTTGGAGTTGTAGAACTCAGTTGGTCCTGATGTCAATGTTTGAAGTCAGAGATAATTATGTTGTATGACTGGACTTTTTTTTCGTTAAAAGCTCACCTTTTTTAAAAAAATTAACTTTAAATTAGGCTGTAGTAATGTAACTCAGTTAACTACTACACATAGTGGCCGCTATGTGTAGTAATTAACTGATGTAGTGTCTTCATTCGTTTCCTAAAGTTATGCCTAATATTCTTTTTATGTTACAGTTTTCATTTCCAGCGACAGTGGTTTATCTGATAAACCCACTTTCACGTTAACTACTGATATCATGTGATTGTTTAGGTGATAGCTAAAAATAACTGATGTTTTTGAGCAAGGTTATGCTATACTTGGATAAAGATAACAGGATAAATCATCAAGACTACTCGGAAAAAAGCGTATTTTCGAACTTCATAAATTGGGATTTTCGTGAGAAAATGTCCTGCTTTAAGAGAACACACCAATATCCATCTTCTTTTCTTTAGCCTCTTTCCATCCACACGCCAGTTTTTGGGCTTGGATGTTGTGTCCTTCAATTCTTATCAACTTAATTTATTAAGAGTTATATTTGATCAATCCTACCACGCTGACTAGAGGTGTTAGACTCCCACTGCATCAGCGAAAAAAAAATATAGTAAAATAATAAAAATTCACCCTCAGCCCTCTAATATTCTAATATCATTAGGAGAGCAAGAAGAAAAGAAAGAAAGAAAGAAGAGTAGGCACCAGTCTAAAGAAATTTATAACAGAGATGTACTGTATATTACATGGAGAAAGGCATAGTCCAGCATCAACCTCGAATACATCATTATCATCATCATAATCCTTATCAAACGTTTCATAGAAATTCTTGATAATGACGCACAAATATTAAGATTCAGGTCGAATTGTCGAGTTTCTTACAACTCAATGTTATTTTATATCAATCATATTCTTTATTTTCTTCCTAAAATTTACAGCGAGAATAATGAGAACCATGTTTCATTTAAGCAATCATTTAGGAAAATTGTTAGCGCTGTGGTTCAATAATGTTATGTGCTTTATTATTCTTGCTTTTATTCTTATTAAACTAATCACTGATAAAGACATTATTGTTTTTCTTTTATGACAGTGGGATACTTCATGTGGAGTTTTCTAGTGAATTACGGAAACACCTCCAATGAATTTAAAGAAGAAGTACGAAACATTTTGTCTGACCAGACTCTAAAGCAAAAGTATACAATCAGTAAGTCCGGATCAAAGAACATCGACTGGTCCCTTTGGTCAGAAAATTTTAAAACTGGAATTAAATTTGGATCTAATGCTATACATCATTCAGAATCGACATTTCCTAGCACTCTTTCAGCAGAACTCCATGCCAATTTTTGGGGACAAGATATCAAAATTTTAGAGGTGCATACTATTTTTTTTGTATTAGTGTTTATCTGTATGTCTGTCCTGCAAAACGTAGTACAGAGGCTGTCTCTTCACACAATCAGGAAAAATTATATTCATTTTAATTTATTTCTAGGCTGGTAGTCGGGGAGGAACTGTAATGAAATCATTATTGATGATGCTGAATGATGAAAAGTTTAAAAATACTTTGGCTGGAAAAATTCTCGATGTAATGACCAAATGGAGTATTAAAAAGAAGCATTTGTTATCTCAAAAGGTAAACCGGCATTCCATTTTGATATATTAACTTCATACTATTAATTGCTTTTAAGTATTTTGCAAAGTGTATCATTCTTTTTCTCCATCTGCAGACTCCATCATCAGAGGATAAGAGAGGATCATTTTACTTTTTCTGGAACGAAGATGAAATGGCATGGATAGACATACCAGACGACCTGAGAAAACTTGGCGAACTTATTAGAAACTACAGTCAAGTAAGAAGTCACAATTAACATATTCTTGACAGGCAATAGAAACTTTTAAACGATTAAACTAGAATTTTTTTTTAAATATAAATCATGAAAAAGAAAATTACCTTTCAAAACAAAATAAAAAGGACGCCAAATTTGATTTAAAATGCGCAATCAAAACAAAAATATAGAATAAGAATTAAACAATATAAACAAGAACTTGAGAAATATTAAAGGTATTTAGTAAAAAGTTTACTAACCAACCAACCAAATAATATTTTAATCTGAAATTGAAATTTTCACTGAAAAGTGAGTTAAAATTAAACTATACTTTTTTATTATTAAAATTCCAATGCTTAAATGATTGAAATGATTAAAATTGATCCGAGTTAATGGTTCAAATGGATATTCTTTTCATGTTATCTTATATATATGAATTTATTTCTTTACCGTAGAACTGGCCCTCTGAATTGAAGATCGACACCACTCACAGTCTTGTGTTTTTAGATAAATTTTTCGACCTACCAAGTATTACAGGACGCCCTTACAGCGTACGACTCAATGGCAGTGCCATATTTAGTTTGAAGGCAGAAGGAAAACTGGACGTACAAAAATTATTTTCACTACCTTGTAATGGACTCGTTCAAGCCCATTTACAACCAAGGTAATGCATTAGGTACAGAGCTCCATAAGTTTGCTTAATTATTTGGAAGTTTGGAGTTTTTAAAATTTGAAAGAATGGATTACTACGGCATGGACCATCATGCCCCATTCATGAAATATATTTAATTATACATAGAAAATTTTACTTCTAATCAATAACATGATAACAATTTATATTTTTCATAGATGAACAAGTCTAATGAGAGCTTATACCTGGATCTGTTCACAAACTGCATCACAATCGTATAACACCTTAATTCACCCATCAAAAGCAGTGCAGTTGTGCACCACCACCGTGAAACAAATTTACAGATTTAAGAGCCAAATTTTTGTTGACTTTTTCTTAATTGAAACTTCAAAAAAAAAAAAAGTCAGCTAACGTGTTCCCGTATAGGGGAGTAGGCGAGGCCGTTTTTCAGCCCTATCTAACTTTTGGAGACTGAGTGGGCAGTTAATTGAAACTTTGCAGCATAAAATCTCAAACTATCCTCGGAGACCGAAGAACAATGAAAGCTTAATTTTTCTAAGATGATTTTAGATAAGATTATATATTATAGTCCCACAACTATTTAAGAAACTAGGATGCCTCAAACCAGTTCCATGCAAAGCTCTTGGGAAAGAGGAAAAGTAGTGACCCTTGCAAAAATACAGCAGCGAAGATATAAATCATGTATACTGAATTTACTTCTATATATTTGGTTTGATGGATGTTTCTTACAGATCTGTTTCCGGTATTTTTTTTTTCAGTTCCCCATTCTTTTATGAATAGTGAACTGAAAAGCTGACGTTGCTTATTCCTTACTGCGGTGTTTTCTGCGGTTGGTTTTTCGTTCTTTATGCAGGATGAACAACTAAAGTTTTCCTATGTTCTCATTTTTGTATAAGACTAGTAAACTCATTTTCGGTTGAAAACACATTTTTTTATTTTATTTTAGTGATATTTCGTTTCATTAAGCATCGAGAATCGAATCCAAGTCTTTACAGACTAAATGCAGAGGATGCTATCCATCCGATTGTTCCACGGAAGCACAAAATTTCTATATATCTCATTTCATACGAGTGTTTTTCAGTTTGTCTATATTATATACAGATTATTCTTAGTTTATAATTTAACAAATATTTCTGCTGGCCCACTGATCTAATAGTCAATCATGACCGATTTGTTAAATTTACGACTAGTTGTCTTCCTCTCATTTCTAGGCGTTAAAGAAAATGAGAAGAGTGTTTTCAATCGTAAGATTTAGCATTAATACTAAATATAATATAATAATACACGAGAAATTCATTTTGATTTTTTTATAGCTCATCTATCGAAATAGACGCATATGTTGGCTTTAAATCTGAATTCACGCCAAGATTTAAAATTGTTGGAAGAATGGACAGTGCAGCTGACGTTGAGATAAAAGCAGAAGTTAGAAACGGAAAACTAATCGATTTCCGCCTAAACCTACCCAGTGAATCTGTGATGGAATCAAGCTTCAGGTAAATAATGTTATGTAGTCAAATTTAATAAGCATCACACACACACACACACACACACACACACACCGAGGACAGAAAAACAGTACCTTGGTTTGTGGAATAAACTATATATATATATATACAGGGTGTTCGGGATAAATTTGACATATTTATAATTAATTATATTTTTCCGTAAGTTACATGTATTAACACACACTTCTCTTCATTTAAAAGTTTGGACCCTTCTTCATTCATATACAAGATGTCAGAAAGGATGGATAGCTGGAACCCACCTGAATCATGGAAGAGAATAACTTGTATCATGATGATTCGTGCCCGCCATCAAAATAAGGATATTACGACTGCTGCCCAATGCTCCCTGAATACAGTAAAAACAATCAGGCATGAACTAGAGACTTGCAATGGTGACTACGAGGATGTAGCAAGAAGAAAGATCCCTAGCAGACGATCTGATTGCGTTCGTACAGCAGAATTCCTCGCACATCTGCAGGAACAGGTGTTGAAGAACCCTGGCATTGGAATTCGGGCTTTGTTCGAGGAGTTGCTAACTGTAGTCAAGCCCTGGATAACAAGGGTAGCCAATGGTAGGCCGTATGTATGGCAGCAGGATTCGGCCCCTTGCCACACCTCTGGGAAAAGTCAAAAATGGTTGTCTGAAAATTTCTACGACTTCACCAGTCCAAATGTTTGGCCTCCAAACTCCCCAGACCTTAACCCCATGGATTATTTTGTATGGGGCGCAGTTGAAAAAGACACCAATCGCACTTCCAGTAATACAAAAGCCCAGTTAATGGATAAAATTAAAACAGTTTTTGCGGCCCTTCCCAGGGAGACTGTAGCATCAGCTTGTTCGAGGTTCCGAAGCAGAATTGAAGCTGTGATCGATGCTAATGGTGGTTATTTTGAGTAAATCTTGTTGATAGTATTGTAATTAACTCTGCCTGTAATGTTTTTTTGTCAATTCATTAAATTTAATAGATACAAAGAAGATTTTCTTTTTCCTTACGAAACTGTCAAATTTATCCCGAACACCCTGTATATATATATATATATATATAAACTTAAATATCCTGACAAACTCTCTCTCTCTCTCTCTTTTATATATATATATAAAATTAGCTAGCTTAGCTCCTTGGCACAGTGCCAAGAAGAGTCAATTCGTGTTGAAGAGGAGAAAGGAATAAGGCGATGTATGTATTCTTCACCGAAATTAAGTTCTTTATTCGTAAAATTTTCAACTATTATACAAGCAAAATAGTTACCACTTTAAAAACTAAAATGTTCATTAAAAAAAAGCTTATTTTCCGAGGTGTAGCAATAAACATTTCATTCCATAAAACGGATTGGTTACCCTATTATAGGAATGGATTCTCCTTCTTCTGCCATGCGCAGAAGTTTCAAGAGGTTTCGCATTTGTGGTCGAACTATACTCGTAGATAACGAATAACAATGGAGATAATGTGCACCCTTGTTGCATATAACTGCTGACTTACAGCTTAAATAGAAACGATGTATTCGATATAATGTACCATTTACACCGCATAACAGTAGCGTTTTGAACAGTAGCCTGTCACCTTCTCATATACCTTTTCCAGAAGAACAAAACTTAATTACAAATCAAGATGAAAAGCCAAAAGGCTATTTTGGCTTTGTCGGCATGAAACGTTACAGATCGTAGTGTTCGATCTTAGTTTCGCTTACTGGGTGAAAAACAATAAGGGATTTTTATCCCCTTAACTTAACTACAAATCCTTGCTATGTTCCCAATATTTCTGAACTATTTGTCTTAAAGTGGAAATCTGATCCTGACGAACTCTATTTGGCATGAATCAAGCTTGTTCTTCATCAGGCTTCCCTTCCACAATTTTTCTTAGCCGTTTCTCAAGTATACTTACATAAATCTTACCAGGAACAACTCAGTAGGGATATACATCTGTAATTCTCACATTCAATTTTAATCCCCTTTTTATAGATTGGTACTATGAGAGATCTGCTCCAATCATCTGAAATTTCATCCTCTCACCAGACCTTCTGAATTATGCACTGCACTGTCACTGTAAAACTTTTATACCTCGAATTTCATCAACTCCAACTGCCTTTCCACATTTCAGGTTTTTGATGACTTTTCTACTTCAAGTATGGATATGTATTGCTGACTGCATTCCTGTTGGGAGTTTTCTACCGTTATGCTGACACTGCTTGTTTCATTTAGCAGTCTTTCAAATTAATTTGAAAGACTTTATTATCTCTGATTCCTTTCACAGTACTTTTTCCTTCATTTATTATCTTTTTCAATAGCCTCCAGAATATTTTTCGACCTTCCTGATATTTATTTTCTATGATCTTACCAGAGTCTTCTCAGGACTTTTGTTTAGGTAGTTTTACGTGTTTTACAGTGCTTCGCTTTCTTACACTTTACTCTGAATTCACTAAGAGCACAAACTAACTTACTTGTCGGGAACTTTCGGTATGCTTTCTTCTTTTCCTTCGCTGCTTCAAGCAATATACACCGGAGCTATAATACCATTGATATATGTATGCTGCACCCGCTTTGAAAGACACAATAAAATATAAGAAAAACCAACAGAGGTATCCATACGAATAATTAAGGAATACATAAAATAACTTTCGAGGGAGCTTGGAATCGGTGTTAGACTATTGCTAGTCTAACACCGATCTGCCTGAAAATGCAGAAGAATTCTCTCTGTGGAGATGGACTCAATGGACAAAACATTAGAGAAACCTACCTAATAGCGTGTTGGGTCCTCCTCTAGAGCGTATAACAACCTGCACTCTCCAAGGCACTGACTCCACCAGATTCCGGAGGGTTGCTAGGTATGCATGGTACCGTTCACTCGCTGACGCCTCTTGGACCTCCGACAATGAAACTGGGTGGGATATGTGCTCCTCTTGCCCTGTAGTGGGTCTATACTAGCATGGACAGTCTACGTCGACCACAGTCATCAATGGCGTGCAGTCGGCCACCACTTGCTCGCTGGGCGCTGGTACTCCCGTTGATAGTATACTCGGGTATACCGTTAATACGGTTGGCCTCGAGAACCCTAGAGTTTTTATCACTTGGTTGATAGAATGACCCATCTGTCTTGCGCCGATAATGCATCCACGATCAAAATCGCTAGTGTATATACAGGGTGTTCGGGATAAATTTGACATATTTATAATTAATTATATTTTTCCGTAAGTTACATGTATTAACACACACTTCTCTTCATTTAAAAGTTTGGACCCTTCTTCATTCATATACAAGATGTCAGAAAGGATGGATAGCTGGAACCCACCTGAATCATGGAAGAGAATAACTTGTATCATGATGATTCGTGCCCGCCATCAAAATAAGGATATTACGACTGCTGCCCAATGCTCCCTGAATACAGTAAAAACAATCAGGCATGAACTAGAGACTTGCAATGGTGACTACGAGGATGTAGCAAGAAGAAAGATCCCTAGCAGACGATCTGATTGCGTTCGTACAGCAGAATTCCTCGCAAATCTGCAGGAACAGGTGTTGAAGAACCCTGGCATTGGAATTCGGGCTTTGTTCGTGGAGTTGCTAACTGTAGTCAAGCCCTGGATAACAAGGGTAGCCAATGGTAGGCCGTATGTATGGCAGCAGGATTCGGCCCCTTGCCACACCTCTGGGAAAAGTCAAAAATGGTTGTCTGAAAATTTCTACGACTTCACCAGTCCAAATGTTTGGCCTCCAAACTCCCCAGACCTTAACCCCATGGATTATTTTGTATGGGGCGCAGTTGAAAAAGACACCAATCGCACTTCCAGTAATACAAAAGCCCAGTTAATGGATAAAATTAAAACAGTTTTTGCGGCCCTTCCCAGGGAGACTGTAGCATCAGCTTGTTCGAGGTTCCGAAGCAGAATTGAAGCTGTGATCGATGCTAATGGTGGTTATTTTGAGTAAATCTTGTTGATAGTATTGTAATTAACTCTGCCTGTAATGTTTTTTTGTCAATTCATTAAATTTAATAGATACAAAGAAGATTTTCTTTTTCCTTACGAAACTGTCAAATTTATCCCGAACACCCTGTATATATATATATATATATATATACACACACACTACTAACGGGAGCAAAACAAAAGGAATGTTGGTTTCCTTTTGCATTACGATATATTACATTATACAAGAACCAACCCCCCCACCCCCCCCACACACTTAGAACACTCAATTTCCCATCTCAGATATGTTATGTATGTTATCACCTAAATAACAATATCCGTATTTTTTTAGGTATAGTGTGCATTCCATGGACAGTTCCGGTTATTTTGTTCCTCCGAGAGACATTCCTGTCAGTAATATTACACGGTGCACTAAATTGTTCTCTAAATTATTTGGAATTGAATGTTGTGGGAAAATATTATACCCAAGTGTAACGGCGAAACCCGACAGTCTGCATTCTTTCATGCGAGGGCCAATGGCAGCTGGAATCTCAATTAAAAAAGCAGACCCATCCATGGAAGGGTATAAATTCTCACTCCAGCTTCCAGAGGTAAGTTTCTGGAAAATTAACATAATTTAATGTTAAGATTATGTTAATAAAATTATGTAAGATTATGTTATTAATAAGATTATATTATATTATTAATATATTAATAATATATCTTATATTATAAGATATATTATTAATAAGATTATGTTAATAATAAAATAGTCTTGAACCAAGTACGCTGGTTTCACATTTACTCAACAGTTCTTTCTGGTATCCATCTTTCCGTTTTTACTTCGAATATGGGCTCTATTTAAATGCTTTCTCCTATTAGTTCCAGAAAACTTTTAAATACCTCTTTCGTTTTAAAAAATACTTGTTGTATATAGCGTCTGTTCGGAGCATGGCTTATTTTAAAAATAGGTACAGCGTGACATCCATTTAGTCTATACGGCCTGATTTCGAAACGAATTATCTTAGGCCGTAATTCGTTACACGATATCTGAATAGCATTCTTTTTTCCGACAAGGAAAAACTTTTGCTTGCATTATATTAAGGAGAAGGTTAAGTCATCTGAGGAACCGTTTTGCAAGGGGAGGGTAGTGTTACTGTTACTTCTTTAGCTCAGTCCGTTTCAAAGAATCTATATACAGGCTTTTCAAATGAAAGTGAATTTGCTATTTTCAGGTGCGAGGGTGTTTTGCTCCGAGAAATTCGTAGTTTTTAGGAAAATTATAATTTGTATCATCTGCTGTATCATTGCATCTTCTGTTTCTTTGTATTCAGGTCTTATCTTTTTAAAGTCCATATTTTATTCTACAGTAAAGTTTTGCGTCATTTAATCTTTCACATATTTAGTCATTCGCAGTTTATCGGTTTCGGTTTCAATTCCTTCTTATTCCTTTATACTGCAGTTGAAGTTCCTTATTGATCTTAAAATGTGCTTATACTTTATTTCCTACCGCTTCAGCACAATCAATTTGGTTCAGTTTTTTAAAAAAATTGTAATAACAGTAGTAGAAGAAGGAAGAATGAATGATGTTTACCTTCTTCATATTCCAAAAGTATGTTTTTACTAACGATATAAATTGGGCATTTCTCTTCTAATGTCTAGAATTATGTTAACGCATATTCCTCATTATTATTATTTTCAAGCAAACGCATTTGACAAAAGTGGTGCTCCTAAACATAATATCGTGTGATATCGAGTTTACTTATACTGCTTTAGACAATACAGAGAGTTTATATTTATATTGAATTTGAAGCATTCTGATAGCGTTTTCTCAGCTATTGCTCTTCTGTTTCACCTTAATGTCTGGAGTGATGGTTTAACATCACCTGCATCAAACTATATCCATTTTCCCACAGTGCCACCTTTCTTTTTTTCCCTTTCTTCTGGCTAATTCCATTTTAAAAACAAATTTCCATAATATTAGTAAGTTTTGTAAGTGAAGCATCTGAAAGAACTCTGAGAAAAGAAGTCGGTTAAAATGCCATCAACAATTTCAAACTCACTGACGTCATCTGGCCACAACTTTCATTTCCCACTTCTCCAATTATATGCAAGGACTGCAGCAACGATTCTTATAATTCTCGTTTATCACATACTTGCTTGCTTACGCTATATATACATTACATAGAAAAAGTGAGATCAAAATACTCAAGACTGCATTTTCCCCCGTAAGATAATAATATTTATCTGCTGAATGCTACTAGTGCAATCAACGGCATTTGCTTGAAGAACTAACTTTCGAATTTCGAAAATTCGAAATTTCTACGACACGAGCAACTTTTATAATGACTTTTCAACTGAAAATGAGTTTCCTAGCTAGTCTCATACGAAGATGGCAGAGTTTCCTACAGGATATTTGATATTTTCATCCTTATAGACGGCCAGATCAGCAGGAGAAAATGCGTAACTATGACATAACACACTGATATCATAGTTTTCTTGGTTTCTATCTCAAAACCACAAGACCTAATTCAGTATCCCAAGCCTTTTCCTTGTAGATAGTATACGTTTACTACGTCTTATAACGAGTCGAGCGTTCCCACTCTTGTGGGAACCATTTGTGGAAGTTATTTATATATCTTTTTTAACTCGTCAAGCAGTACTTATGAATTTTGTTCATAATGTCATTAAATATAATTGATAATTTTCATTAAATCTTTCTTGTTTTAGTGCCAACTTGAAGATTTTTTATAAAGAAGAAAAGAAAATCCCAGGTTCTAATAATGATCAGAGGAATGAGGTAGTTGCTTAAGAATAATTGGACGTTTTTTGGGGTAGATATTTCTGAAAAGACAGCAAGTGAGAGGATCACCTTCACGGCGAAGAAAGAATCTCCAGTGCTTCACCTCTTCGACTGCTTTTTCGGCGTCCACATTTTCCAGTGGACCGAAGAGCATCTGCAATGCAAATTTGGTTCACAGTAGATTAATAGGAAAGAATTCGTCATGCATAGCTCGATGAATCTCAATAAATAAACAGAACGAGCATCAAACATACCTTTACTCTGCAACTTTGGGAATCAGTCAGAGGTTTAATTTCTGTTCATTATTTCTTTATGTGAAAACAATGTATTTTTATAGCAGTTTTTTTTCTGCTACATAGGCAGGAAGTCGGCAGTACGTTCTGCTTAAGTTTAAAGCAGGACATCATATCCACGATCTGTTCTTTCAAGTACCCCAGTTTTTAATGAAACGGAAATTTCGCATGCCCCAATAAATAATCGCACTTTTTGAGGTATTACTTCAAATGATAACTGAAGCTACAACTTTGAAATAGCTAGAGTCTATTTTACTTACATCTAGCGAAGTAATTTTGTACCATACGACCTGTATTTGCTTCATGTGGAGTCAGTTCGGAAATGTTTGAATCAGACCTCGTTAGGGTAACCAAGTAATTTTATAAGCTTGGTTAATTAACTCCTAATCCCAAGTATGCAAACAATTAAGTTTGCGCCTGAAACATAGTTCAAGTCTAAAGATGGTACAACACCAGGGCAACTCATTGTAAAGGTGGTTAAAGCTTTGATCACTATTCTTAGTATTTTCCCATAATGTAAAGCACATCTCACTAAAAGTATACTGCAACACATTATGGGTGGGGTCACTACCCAGACCGGTTTCAACCTTTTTTGAGGTGTATTTAACTAAAGACCTCTCTAAAAATTAGGACGATCCCTAGACCACTCCATAGTGTCCGAACGACCGTCCAACTCAGCGTTGTTCCACTCAGTGATAGGCTCACCCCGTCACCGAGAAGAACTTCTCAGCGTTGGCTCTACCCAGTGGCAGGCTCACCACACCAACAGCCAGAGCCATAATCTCAGCGGTGGCCCTACTCAGAGACAGGCAAAAACCTATTCCCAACCAGTCAGCCCCCACCAGTTCCGACCCTTATCGAGGTCTCATCAGTGGGAGCCAGGAGCCAGACCTTTGAGGTCTCCTCAGTGAGTAGCTAGACCCTAAATACCAAAGTTTTAGTAATACAGAGCCTTATCAACTTTACCTATAGAAGTTGCTACAAGGTGTTTTTATTTTTAATAATAATCTCTGGAGGAGATATAGATGTAACTAATTTTTTAACTTGGTGATACTGTATATTAGGGTAACCAAGTAATTTTATAAGCTTGGTTAACTCCTAATCCCAAGTATGCAAATAATTAAGTTTGCGGCTGAAACATAGTTCAAGTCTTCAAATTAGTTACATCTATATCTCCTCCAGAGATTATTATTAAAAATAAAAACACCTTGTAGCAACTTGTATAGGTAAACTTGATAAGGCTCTGTATTACTAAAACCTTGGTATTTAGGGTTAGCTACTCACTGAGGAGACCTCAAAAAAGGTTGAAACCGGTCTTGGGTAGTGACCCTACCCATAATGTATTTCAGCATACATCTTTTAGTGAGATGTGCTTTACATTATGGGAAAATGCCAAGAATAGTGATCAGAGCTTTAACCACCTTTACAATGAGTTGCCCTGGTGTTGTACCATCTTTAGACTTGAATTTATATATATATATATATATATATATATATATATATATATATATATATATATATATATATATATATATATATATATATATATATATATATATATATATAAAAGCCTGTGTAGCTCAGTGGATGTGGCGTTTTCCAACCACGGCGCTTAGCCGCACGAAGGAAGACTTGGTTTCGAGTCTAGTCGGCCTTTTTTCGACCGGTTCCCGAGTTAGTCGATCTCTGGCACGGGTAAGCAGGTTTTTCCCTCCCGGAAACTCGGGTTTTTCGTCCTGTAAACTCAAGAAAATCGACCGTAGAACCCATATTATTTCAGAAATTAAATATATTGTGTTAGGGTTAGGGACCACGAGATGGCGGCACATTTGAGCCGTCTCTCTTCACTGAGTACCGCTTAATTAGTGATAGCCTTGGGCCATCTATCTCTGATTGGTACCACTGGAGATTGAACTGCCCACTCAGTCTCCAAAAGTTAGATAGGGCTAAATGGCCTCGCCTACTCCCCGTATACGGGATTAAAAAGGCGTTAGCTGATTTATATATATATATATATATATATATATATATATATATATATATATATATATATATATATATATGTATATATATATATATATACATATACATTATCAAAAAATAGATTTAATGACTCCAAGACCGAGATAACATATAAAGATTTTAATGATAAATACTACTAGTTTCGGCATATAGCAGCCTTCTTCAGGTATTTATAAAGGAAAGGAATACTAATAAACATTGAATTATTTAAACAAACTGGAAATTACAGGTACAAATTGCCTCAATGTTTATTAGTATTCCTTTCCTTTATAAATACCTGAAGAAGGCTGCTATATGCCGAAACTAGTAGTATTTATCATTAAAATCTTTATATGTTATCTCGGTCTTGGAGTCATTAAATCTATTTTTTGAAATGTATAACAACCGAGTAAAAACTAATCGCCACATATACATTATATATATATATATATATATATATATATATATATATATATATATATATATATATATATATATATATATATATATATATATATATATATACAGTGTATATATATATATATATATATATATATGTTAAATATACCAAGCTATTTTAAACCTGGTTTTACTCCATTTCTCAAGTAAGCAAACAGACAAACAAGTCAAGTTTGCGCTTGCAAGTAGTGCAAGACCAAGGCAACTCATGGTAAAAATAGAATTAAGCTCTGATCACTAATCTTAATATTTACCCTTAATGCAAAGCACATCTCCTTGAGGAGATGTATGATGCTTTGTATTAAAGGCAAGGGGGCCACTACCCAGACCGGTTTCGACCTTTATTGCGGTCTCATCAGTGGGAGCCAGGCTAGAAATACCAAGATCTTGGTATTTCTAGAAAAAAAAACCCATCAAAGTTTTTTTTTTTTTTTACTAGACTCTAAACAAAGCATCATACATCTCCTCCGGGAGATGTGTTTTGCATTAAGGGTAAATATTACGATTAGTGATCAGAGCTTATTCTATTTTTACCATGAGTTGCCTTGGTCTTGCACTACTTACAAGATCAGCTAGACTTGCAGGCGCAAACTTGACTTGTTTGTCTGTTTGCTTACTTGGGAAATGGAGTAAAACCAGGTTTAAAATAGCTTAGTATCTTTAACATTTATTATACCCAAGGTAAAATACTTTCTATACTGTATATGGTGTTTGTTTCATCCAAAGACGTATCTACTTTAATGTTTATTATTTGAAGTTAAAACACAGAAATATGCTTTATAAATCATTTCAGGATACTCTTAACTGTGATTTTTAAACATTTTTAGTGAAGATTCAGAAAACTTTATTATGGGGTATGCAAAACATTGTTGTTGCCAACTCTTGTTATATTACTGAAAATAAATTGTATTTATTATGAATATAAGGCTATCCATCAGTTAGATTGTTAGCTATTGTTCGCAGAGTTAACTGAACAGTGGACTAGTCTTGCCAGCGAATACCCGCTTTTTATGTTTAAAACGCTAACAGTCTTTAACCGTTCATAACTGATAAAATCAGAGAGAAACTTCATGTTAATAGTGATTAATGGAACATTCATGTAATGCAGATATTTCTGTTCCTGTTACTGCTATGAATATAATGTTATTCACACAATACACAATAGTCATGATGTTCTGGCTGTAACCAGAACATCATGAGTAAATTGTTGCATGCCTGTGGAATGTCTCCTACGAGGATAGATTGAAGGTCTGTGGGTTTTCAAAAACTAGTTGACAGACGTATGAGAGGAGATATGATAGAGGCATATAAATTATTAAAAGGGTTTTATAGGATTGATATACTGATAACGTTTTTAAGACCAGTGCAGGAACGGCGAGAACGAGGGGTCATCCCTGGAGATTGTGTAAGAGTGTGTTTAACAAGGGTATTAGGACTAGATTTTTTTCTTGGAGGGTTGTAAATGGGTGGAATGCGTTGCCAGAGGTAGTTGTGAATGCTTCATCCGTGAATGAGTTTAAGGGGAAGTATGGCAGGTGTGTGAATAACGATTAGTATGTCAATGTTGGTTCTCCTGCGATGAGTCTTTTGACTCCATGGAGGCAGCTTATATAATAATAATAATAATAATAATAATAATAATAATAATAATAATAATAATAATAATAACAAATATTTTTATATTTCATTATCTACTTAGGCAAAGGAAAATCCAAGATACAGTATATCCGTGAGCACACTTGGATCTAACAATACTCAAAAACACACTGCTGTAGTCCAAGTTAAGGAATATCCAGATGGCAGAAAAGGAGTCTCCTTCTCAACAAAGACACCATCTAAACAAATTGAAGTTACCAGTAAGTAGAAGCTATCTTTGATTTAATTGTATAAATGGATAGCTATTCACTATTCCCTTATAGTGAATCACACATCCTTTCCACAGTGGGATTCGAACCCCCATCCTGTTGATTGGAGAACAGAATATTTATCCAATTAAATATTTATCCGGGTTGGAAGCATTTAAAAATTATCAGCTCAGTTATTTTAGTAAAAAACTACGAATTTAAAAATACTTGATTTTAATGGTCGAACGTTCAATATGTTAGATTGCCGGATTTATTCTATGGCTGTGGAAAGGAAACAAGGAGTTATCTTATTCAATAATATTCGTCTCCTGAACAAGCCTTACATTACAGAAGCGTCACGTTCAAGAGTGGGTGTTGAATGCATGCACATTGCCCACTGCATAACCAAAGAGTGTTGAGTGCACGCACACGCTTTAACGCCTGCTGCGACACAAAAATCAACTTCGAAATATTAGAAATAAGCGGTGGGACATATTATGGACCTGGTACAGAGCTGTTATGAAAAGGGGAAGGGCGAGGATAACAAATAGTTATGAGTTTATACAAAGTAAGCTAATTCTGTATACCACTGAAACTTTACCAAATTTTCTGAAAGTGATGCTAAATGCTTAATTTTCACATCAGCTGATGTGGTATCTCGAATTTCTTCTTCGTTTATAAGAACTAATTGTGCACACGGACTATTAGGTTATAAAATCATCCATCAAAAGCACTAATAAATGGCAAATATATGGATTATTGGACAAAGTTCATATTTTTCGGTTACCTATGAAAATCATTGAAACCCTTCGGTCAGTTATCTGTAAGAGCTAAGAGTGGAGATTTGGTTGTAATTAATCTTCAGAAAGTTACTTAGAGATAAAGGGGTACATGTAGTTCCTTTGGGGAATAAAATACGTTGTCGGGTTTATTTAGAGCCTCCGTAGCTCAGTGGGTATAGACGAAGTCCTTTGGTCGGAAAGACCTGGGTTCGATTCCGGTCAAAGGGATTGAGGAAACTTTATCTGGTCTCTTTCACTAAAGGTGAGTTAGCCGAACTCCTACAGAGGTAGGAGTTTTCACCCGGAAACTTGGGTCATTCGTCCCCCAGAACAGGCAAACCGACCCCGTGAACACCCATTTACAGACATAGGACACACCAGAGCCTCCGTAACTCAATCAGTATAGACGAAGACCTTTGCTGGGAAAGGTTTTGTCTGGTCTCTTTCGACTAAAGGTGAGTTAGCCGGACACCTACGGAGGTAGGAGTTTTCATCCGGAAATTTGGGTTATTCGTCCCCCAGAACAGGCAAACCGGCTTCGTGAACACACATCGATGACAGTCATGAATACGTCCCAGCATACGCCGGTCCCTAGCCCGGATAAAAATTGAGAGGTTGGGGAAAGCAATGGTGAGCTACCCTGTAAAAATTTCACCAGGCTATACTTTGTGGCAATGCCTACAAAGTTGAATACGACTGAAAGGGAAAATCAGATCAGGACACTCCGGGAGGCTTAGACCTAATTACGGTTGTAGTTGCGAAGTCCAAGAATAGTTGGAAGGTCGTGGGCGCTTAAATGCCTGTTAGGACCAGTGACAAATGGATGAATCGGAGTTATTTATTATATATATATATATATATATATTACAATGCTAAGTAACTCATATAGGAATTTCGTATTTTCATTAGATATCAACAAATTTCGAAAAGTTTATAAGGCTGGTGACTAGGCAATAGTTCCTTACCTAGTAAAAAAAAAAAAGAAGAAAAAAAAAGATATTTACAGTCTTTTTTATTTTTTATTTTTTATTTTTTTTGTAAAATCAGAAACACTGCTAAGTTGAAATTATCGAAATGCATATGCAATTTTATGGAAAAAAAAAACTTTTAGAGAATGCTTTCTAAACAAATATTATATACAGTATTTTCCTTTAGCAAAATATTATATCCTGCGTATAAGTCACATTCAGCAAAACAAAAAAGCTTATTCAGAGAGAGAGAGAGAGAGAGATAACAAATGTAATGCAAAATATAAAACAGTAATAAGTAATACAAAAAGTAATATGACACTGGAAAAAATAACAGCAGTTAACATGCAATGCAAACATGTCGACCATTTTCATTTTTCAAAAAAGGTGTAAAATGTTTTTTAAAAAAAGCAATAAGCAAATAGTAGAATCCCGGCCTGTAGTCTAATGAATAACTAGCAGTTAACGAATATGAAAACTTTAAAGTAAATAATGTCCAGAAGTGACAACAAATCGTTTGGGTGGGGGGGGGGGGGGGTGGGGGGGGGGGGGGGTGGGGGGGGGGGGGGGTGGGGGGGGGGGGGGGTGGGGGGGGGGGGGGGTGGGGGGGGGGGGGGGTGGGGGGGGGGGGGGGTGGGGGGGGGGGGGGGTGGGGGGGGGGGGGGGTGGGGGGGGGGGGGGGTGGGGGGGGGGGGGGGTGGGGGGGGGGGGGGGTGGGGGGGGGGGGGGGTGGGGGGGGGGGGGGGTGGGGGGGGGGGGGGGTGGGGGGGGGGGGGGGTGGGGGGGGGGGGGGGTGGGGGGGGGGGGGGGTGGGGGGGGGGGGGGGTGGGGGGGGGGGGGGGTGGGGGGGGGGGGGGGTGGGGGGGGGGGGGG
Source organism: Typopeltis vanoorti (assembly GCF_054136105.1). Lineage (NCBI taxonomy): Eukaryota > Metazoa > Arthropoda > Arachnida > Uropygi > Thelyphonidae > Typopeltis > Typopeltis vanoorti. Next base: position 54,390,306 of record NC_143568.1, on the reverse strand, counting down.
GTGGGGGGGGGGGGGGGTGGGGGGGGGGGGGGGTGGGGGGGGGGGGGGGTGGGGGGGGGGGGGGGTGGGGGGGGGGGGGGGTGGGGGGGGGGGGGGGTGGGGGGGGGGGGGGGTGGGGGGGGGGGGGGGTGGGGGGGGGGGGGGGAATGTAAATATTTTAGATCTAATTATAAATAATATTGCTACTTGCAGCCCATAAGTGCAACTGGAATAATACAATTAAAGAAAGGAAAGGTGGCACAACCTGTTTTCTTAAGCATGGATGTAGATTATTGTGAAAATCCAGAAGAAAAACTTACAGTCGTTACTTATGTTGAGGATGTCGGAATTGATTATTTCAATAAAACCGTAGTATTCAATGTATATCGCAGAAGTAAGTATAATTTTCTTCCCATATAATATGAAGAATACGAATTTAGGTCTATTATTGAGTTAAATATGTTCTGTACTTACTAATAAAGAATATATATATGGTTTAATTTTAAAAATAGACAACATCTTTTAATTATATATATATATTTTTTTTTAAAAATTAAAGTTTATTCAATTTTAATATTTAGCATAAATTAATTAAAATATTTAGCATAAATATTTAGCATTCATGTTTTCAACATAAACTTTTAAATGCATCTTTAATTTTGTAGAAATCTTATAATTTTCCCAACATAATGTTTGTAACATGGTCACATTTCATTAAACTTCTGTTACAAGCTGTTATTTACAGATAACATTCTTTGGTGGGAACAAATATGGTATCGATTTCATGTGGCTTACACTCATTTGACTCCCATTTGCTACATGCTGATCTAATTGAAACTTGAAACAACAGTACCTTCTGACTTTGAATTATGCATCAAAACTAGTGTGCTGTTTTTTAAAATAGTCATTTTGCAATGAAGAAAAAGTTAATATTATTTCGTATTACTTAAGTGATTAATAGCAACAAAAGACTGAATTTAATTAAAAATTGGCTTGCGGTTGTTTTCGTGTCTGTGTCTTAGAAAGTGAAAACAAATAATAACATTTTATTAACAAAATATTAATATTATTGGTAAACGTGATTTATATATATGAAGTTAAAATATGAAACGTCCTTAATATTCATTTCAGTTTTCATTTTCGTGAAATAATCCATCAATATATTGATTAACAGCTGCGTAATGAAAAGTCTGACTTGTTCATATGCAGCATCCTATACTGAATTTAAAATTTTTTGAACTAAATCGCGCATACTGAATTTCTGAAAGGTGATTTTGCGCTTTGTCAGTAGTATATTGATGAATTTATATTGTATTTTGTCTTAAATAATAACTTTCTTATTCTTGTATCTAGTGGACAATTTCGTCCACTAAATTATTTACATCCAGTTAAAAGTTTCGCTATTAAAATTATAATTCTAGAATATATATCCCTGTTATCATAAATTAAAGAACCAAGAGAAAAAATTCGATAATTCTTGGAGAAAAGGGGAAAACATATGAAAGTCAGGTACAATATGTAAAAAGTAACGCAAGTCTGCTTATCATGTACAAGTAGATGGCGCTGTCAGTGGTATAAGCAAATGAGCCATGGAATAAAAAACGTGCTTTTTGGGGTAGTTTTCCATTTTCCATCTGGAGCGAGAACAAGACATTTCATGATTGCAAAATTTTTGGATTGGCTTCCTGCCAAAAAAAGATGGTAGCCAGAGTCAGGCGGAGATAGCCAGAGATGGTTGAATGTGAGTAGTTCTGTGCTTAACAGATTGTTGAACCGATTCCAAATGACAAACGGCATCGTGAAGATACTCCGATTATCTCCTCACTGAAACAAACGTGCTACCCTAAATCACCTACGATCTGACTTATTGTCAGCTACACGAACATTGGTGTTTGCTTCTACTACTTCACGAAGGTTGGCTGTATGCTAGTCAACCAGTAGTCTGTGTGCCCCTAAGTCACAGAGGAGAACGTTTGAGATGGGTTAGGCTCCACATCAACAGGACTCAACACCAATGTTCATGTAGACAGGTCTCTCGATTTGCTCTACAAATCGATATCAGACATGTTCTGATCTGGAGAAAGCCAGTTACAGGTATTATTCCTCTAGCATTCACGAACGAAAGACACAGTTATGGTAGAAGTAGTCTGATGGTTTAGGGAGGTACCTCGTTTGGTGGGCCTACCTCTACGTGCTTTCCAGCGGAACAATGAATCGTTCAACTTACGGAGACGAGGTTCTTATGCTCATGCGTATGCTGGTGCGATATGGAAGATATTTATCCTACGAGTGCTCATCGAGTGAAACTCGTGGAGCAATATCTTCAAGAAGAGAATATCGTACGTATGGACTGACCAGTTAGGTGTTCTGATTATGTCTACGATCTTCTAGGTAAATGTATTGCTTCTCTTAACCCCTCCACCAAACCACGAGAGACTTGGGAGAGCTTTGCAGGAGTAGCAGTGGTTTTTAATACCAACTGATCTCTTGGACACCATTATAAACAATATGAAACATCGTTATGAGCGCTGCAATTCTGTAAGGTATGACTGTGTTCTTTATTTCACACTTTGATGATCTCATTTTGACCTTTAGTGTTTGACCATTGTCTTGATGTACTGTTACTGAATTAAACTATTCATTTAGAAATTTTATTGGTGTTTCTTTTTACATCTCCTATCTTATTGCTTTCACCAAACTGCATAAAAATCATCACACAGTGTTTGAGTTATCGTGATGTTCCTCGTTGTTTCTTAATTGATGGAAACCAATGAAGTTCAAATTAATCGCAATGACTTCTAACTCAAAATTCGAAAAAAAGTTGAAGAAGATTACAAATCTTTTTTCCCCTGAATTTTAACCCCCGTTTTTTTGCAGAAATGCTCTATACAAAACAAAGTTCATGAGACATCAGACAATAAAACATATTTTTCTTAACTACTACGTTTCATGTTTGTTTAATGTTTTTGAAGTAATAATTGAAAATGTTTAAACCTAGCATAAAAACTTAAATGTTGATCTTTTTATTATTATTTCATCTAATTCGTATCATCTTATTTCATCGTATTTCATCTTTTACTCGTACGGTGTCGAGGATTTTTATTCTTTTAGCCGTAACTCGAGGATAAGGTGGTTAGCCCTATGCCTCCCGGTGTGCCCTATGTCTGTAGATGCGTGTGTTCACTGGCCGGCTTGCCTGTTCTGGGGGCCGAAAAACCGGGTTTCAGGGTGAAAAAAAACAACCCTCTGTATGAACGGACTAACTCACCCTTCGTCGAAAGAAATCAGATAAAGGTTCCTTACGTGACGAGAATTGAACCCAGGTCTTTCCGACCAAAGGTCTTCGTCTATACCGACTGAGCTACGGAAGCTCATTTCCAATTTTTTTTTTATTAATTTTTATATTTTTTTCAACTAATGTGGAAATCCTATTCTGTAGACTTGAAACTTTTCCAAGCCACTTCGAGGCATCAAATAATCGGGATGTTGGACTCACATCGGGCGGTGAAATTCATTTCTCTTCTATAGAAGACAATCAAAAACAGCTACGTCCACTTTGGGATTCAAATCATATCTAGTTGGTTGGAGAATAGATACACTAACCATTCGGCCGGCTGATCATTGATATGAACTTTTCAGATTCCATTAAAAAATAACAAATGATCACGATAAGTTTCATTTCAACCAGATAATTATTGGCTATTTTCTATTAGATCTTCTGGACACCCCAGTATTGACTTCAAAATACATAAGCAAAAGTTTACTTATGTATTGCCAGAACTGTTTCCTTGGTTGTTCACTTCCACCGTTTTTATTAGTTCGCCTGCCGATAGAACAAGAGCACTAAGCGTAGGTAAAGGTGGATGTCTAAGTTGGTTTCCCAGTCATCTGTGTTGAATTTTTTCAGTTGTTTTTATTGGGGGTATTTGCTGGCTTTCTTCAAGAAAAACAGTATTAAGAATGTGATCTGGCCATGTATTTCCTAGTTTTGTTGGAAGTCATGTTTCCCTAAAGCTATTGATGATATTTACTCTTCACTGAGTTGTGATGTTCCATGTCTGACTTGACTGGTTGTTTTGTACAAGCGAATTTTGGCATTTGTGGTGACTAGATTGGATTTGTGCTTTATTTTTACTATGTCAGTTAGAGCATCGATGTAGGAACCAAGGTACTGAAAATCATTTACTTCTTCAAGAACATGGTCATTAGCCTAGTATATCATTCTATTATGCTCTTTAGAACTTTAGTTTTACTGCTATTAATTTCCAACCCAATCAGTGATGCATCTTTACATAAAGTATCTGAGTGGTTTTGGGTAGTCTGAATGTTTCTGTTTGGGTAGTCTGTAGTCTGAATCTGAGAGTACAACATCATCTGCAAAACAGAGACTTCCTATAAGGGTTTGTCCTACTGAATGAAAAAAAAAAAATCAGCTAGCTTTCATGAATTAGATAAAAATCAGCTTTTATTCCGGTAAGCAGCCCGTTTCAGCCCTAACCTTTTCAGATTGAGTGGGCACTTCAATCTCTACTGGCCAATCAGAGATAGCTGACCCAAGGCTATCATTAATTAAGTGGCACACAGTGAAAAGACGGCTAACAAGTGCCGCCATCTGGTGGTGCCTAATTCTAACACAATATTTTAAATGTCTGAAACTAGTGTGGGTTCTACGGTCGATGTTCTTGAGTTTACAGGACTCAAGAAAATTTCGTGTGATGAATATTCCGCGATGATTTTTTCTCACGATGATTTTTCCTCGCGATGAACTGTCTGTGATCCATAAAAAGAAATGGAACCAGAGTCTCCGTGAAGATCTCCAGTTGAAATAAGAAAGCTCTTAGTCATCTGCCCGTTACCCTTTCATGATAATTCTGGTGCGGTTCTGTTATTGCGTTGATTATTTTCAAGGGTATGATGTAATAACTGAGAATTTTGAACATCCTCGTCTATTGATTGAATCAAAGTCTTTTGAGAAATCTATGAGTTTAAGATTAAGATAAGTTTTTATTTATTGATCCTTCTAGCAACCTTCTAGAGCATGTTCAACACTGTCTTAGAAGTTCTTGTGGTCAACAGTATTTCTGTTTTTCAAGAAACGTGCCTTATTTTTGAGTAAGAGAGGTGTTACATATGGTTCAATTCGGTTTAGATGCATTCTGTTATAGATTTTCAGTGTGGCAGGAAGTAATGTGATTCCTCTGTAATGTTTTGGTTCTTTAGATACCTTTCGTTTTGAGGATTGGCATTACTAGGGCGTCTTTCCATTGTGATGGAATGTTAGATTTATAACTAGAGGTCTATTACAAATATTTGATAGTTCTTTCTGATGCTCTTTTCCTCTATGTTTAAGAGTCTCTGATGTTATACCATCCAGTCGAGGTGCTTTGTAGTTCTTTTTGGTTTTTAGTGCAGTTTCAAATTATTGCATTGTAAAACTGTTACACATAATGGAGAGTTCTTTTGGATTATCATTTCTGACAAAGCATCTGTAGTGACGTTCATTAATGAATTATTTAAGTTTTTCGAATAGTTCTTCAACATTAGGGATTCATGTTTGTCTTCAGATATCGTACCGACTTTAAAATTTATCCTGAATCTTTTGAGCTTCCTTTCTTTAGTGCATAACTAATTAGCTATCTGACAAATTTCCTTGGTTTTATATGTATTTTGATATAATTCTCATTTTTGACAAATGGCATTGTAAGGTTTTCCTTGTCATTTAGAAAGGCCATATACTTGATCATTTAATTCTTTTAACTGACTATGTAGATTGTGCGTTCTCTGATTCCTGTATTAATGCTTAATGCTATTGCATTTCTTTATGCGTTTTCAGTGGTGTGTGGCACACATTTCCTTTGAGAAAATGAAGGTCTTTGATGTCCAAAGTTTTTGCTGCTATTTCATGAACGGATTGTACCATGTGAGTAAAGCTCTCGGATGAGTCTTCCATTAATTTGTTTTGTAGTGTTTTTTTTTTCTTCTACGGAGTTTGTATGGTAGGAAGAGTTAGGTCATTCAAGTGATATTTATTATTTATAAGCTGAGACGAAATTTTATATGCACATTTACTATTTTGTGATCAGAGTGTAGTGTGTTTTACATTGTTGCAAGGTCTTCAATTTTGAACTAATCTCACTCACATTCCATTGATTAGAATATGATCATTTGTATTTCAACTTCATATATTCATCCAGACAAATATGTATACACTCTCCCAAGATGGGAGAGTGTATACCTCTCCCATTGCGGGAGAAGTAAACTCAACCCTCCCGCGATGGGAGAGGCCTTCACCCAACAGTGGAGAAGTTACATTCTGTTTTCATTTGTTCATACATAACTTACTTATATAAACAATGAAATATCCCTGGTTGTGTGTGTGTGTGTGTGTGTGTGTGTGTGTGTGTGTGTGTGTGTGTGTGTGTGTGTGTGTGTGTGTGTGTGTGTGTGTGTGTGTGTGTGTGTGTGTGTGTGTGTGTGTGTGTGTGTGTGTGTGTGTGTGTGTGTGTGTGTGTGTGCGCGCGTGTGCGCGCGTGCGTGCGTGCGTGCGTCCTTTTGTTATAAAGAATTTATTGGTCATTTTACAACATTTTGAGCACTGTCCCCCTTCAAAGTACTCCCCTCTACTGGCGATACACCGTTCCCACCGTTTCTTTGTTGGAATGCTTCCTGAAATGCACTTTCTGTGATGGCGCGCAGTTCTCTTATCGCAGTTTCCTGGATCTCCTCCAAGTTTGGAAACGACGTTCTTTCAAGTGGTTTTAAGTTTTGGAAACAGGAAAAAGTCTGCTGGGACTAAGTTCGGAGAATAGGGTGGATGAGGCACAACGGATATCTGATGTTTTGCCATATAACTGCGGATGAAGAGCGACGCGTGAGCCAGCGCATGGTCGTGGTGCAAAATTCAAGTCTGGTTTTCCCACAATTCAGGCCTCTTCCTGCGCACAGCCTCCCTCAAACTCGCTAAAACGTCCTGGTACAACTCTTTGTTTATCGTCTGACTACGTGGTACAAATTCATAATGGACAATGCCTTTCCAATCTAAAAACATAACCAACATCACCTTGATCTTTAACTGACTCACCGTGCTTTTTTTTGGTCGAGGATATCCTTTCCCCACCCACCGCGACGACTGCATCTTTGTTTCAACATCATATCCATAAACCCATGTCTCATCTCCTGTTATGATGTTCTTAAGAAAGTTTTCATTACCATTTGCATTGGCAAGCAGTTCCTGACTGATTTCAACCCAGTTCTCTTTCTGATCGTGAGTCAACAAACGCGGCAGGAATTTTACACTGACGCTACACATCTGAGGTTTTTCAGTCAAAATTTGATGGCAAGATCCTATGCTGATGCCCGCTTCGTCAGCGACTTCTGAGGCAGTTAAACGACGATTTCCACGAATGACAGCACGAACGCTCTCGTCGTCGTCTGTTGATGTTGAAGGTCGTTCAATCCTAGGATCTTCCCCGACCGACATTCTGCTCTTTCTAAAACGCTTAAACCATCCATACCACTGCGTTTGGCTCATATACTCCTCCCCGTATGATTGGTTAAGTAATTGAAATGTCTCTGTAAAATTTTTGCCAAGTTTGCAGCAAAATTTCACACACACACGTTGTTCTTTAAGTTCTTTCATTGTCACTTTGTCACTAATCCGACTAATACCTACCACTAATACCTGCTCACTTCAGCGGATGTAACTCCACGACTATGTTCACATCAGAGCGGGCAAATGCCAGTTTGTCGTTAAAACCTGCCGCTAGATGTGCTCAGTAGCAGCACGCTCTTTGTGCCGGTTGCACGCCATTTAAAAAGTTCGGTCTTTTTGTGAACACGCCTCGTATATATCGTTAAAATTAATTCGGTAATCATTATACGATCTATATAATTGTAATTATGAACACGAACACGTATGTTACATATGTAAGTATATAACTGCATTCACGAATATAATGTTGTATATATTACATATAATCATGTATGTCGTATATAACTGTAATTATGAGCACATTTATAACTATTTCCTAATTTCCTATGTACTGCTATGCGAAGAAATAAAATAAATAAAAAACTGCTTCATGGAAATTTCAGATCGCACCTTGGATGTATCTGCTAGTTGCCACTTAGGTCTCAAGAGAGATCATGTTACCTACGGTTATATATTCGCATATAAAGAGAAAGATTTAGATCAAAGGCAACATTCAAGCTTTTCCGATTTCTCCTTGCTGAATAAGCAATTTAGTATCCAAGTGAGTTTTCAATTTCATTTCATTTAATATTTGTACATTGAAATATAGTAATTGTTAAACTCTAAATTTTGTATATACCCAGATTCGATTATTTCTTTTCAGCATAGGAATCCCAGAGTTGACTTTGACATGACTGGTAATTATCTGGCTAAGAAATCGGTTGTTCGCTTTGATTTATCGCTCAAAGAGACAGACAAACGTTATTCTTCTAGCTACATTATAAATAACGCTAACGCGACTTTAACATTCAGTGCTTATAATCGACAGGGTATGTTATTTAGCATCCTACAACTTTTCATTTAATTTTATTCTGTTAAACCATATTTTAATTAAAAGTTATTGTTCTATTATAAAATGTAATTATTCATTTTAAGTGTCTTTTCCATAATTTAATCTCTTTGTAATTTTTTATTTACTTCTAGGCAGCAAACTGGACAAAAAATTTCGACTTTCAACAGGAGTTGGCCATGATTTGGCAGTTTATCTTTACACTTATTCAGATCAAGGTCATCAAAGTACAGAATTCACAGCTTCTTTGGACCGTGATAAACCCCAAAATTTTGTCGTCAATGCTCACTGGAATCCAGAACAGATCTACACCGATATGGTAAAACCTAGTACTATAGATTTTGCTTCCATTATAACTGCTGATTTATATTTCATAAGGTGTATTCTTGTTGCTGTTGCTGCTGCTGCTGTTGTTGTTATCAGCATGTTATATTCACTGTTTGGCAAAAGCTCTCACTTTTTTCATTCTCTTAGCTCGCAAAATGTCCTCGTCCAGTTGTCTCTTTCTATTCCTACCAGTGGCTGCTCGTGGCTTGAAATCGTGGGGGGGGCTGCAACTTTCGAAATATACATAATACACACTGTAAGTACAGGTGTATACGTGTTTGGATAAAATATCAAAATTATGGTAAAAATTTAAAATAAAAATTAAACATGAAAAATATTGTTTATTATCGATAAAATTATACAGTTTGGTATAATTCAAAATTACTTAAAAATAAAATCCATTCCTTTAATTTTAATTAAAGGAATGGATTTTACAATTTTTGGACATTATAATTAAATCCTTTAATTGTAATGTTCAAATATTTAAAGCGGCGGAGTAAACACGATAAGCACTATGAATACTCTACTACTGGCACTAAACTGCATATAAACAACAGTGGCACTGAGCGACGGACAGTGCAGCATTACGCTAATAGCTCGCATCTCATTATGGCGTGCATATGCTTGCGTGCGTAGCAATATGACACTGTGTTTACCACAGTGCTGCTAGCTTCTTTCGCCCTCCTAAGGGCTACAAGATGGATTTTTATTATTTTTTATACAAAACAAGAAAATTGTATAGTGAGATTTATATAGAATTGTATAGAATTGTATGTTGATGATAAAATTAAATATTACAAGCAAATATAAATAAATTAATAAATATATTTATATATCGAGAAAAATTGAGGGTGCTGCAGTTCCGCAGTGCCTATGATTCCTACCATATCGTTTCTTCACCTCATTCTATGTCTTGCTTCTTCTGAGCATCCAAACTGTGGCAATAGCGGTTAGCTGTCCATCTGTCGTCTTGCATTCTGGTTACAGAATACATGAATACTCATTGATAGTATTCCCAAACCAAACACAACGGTTTGGCTGATGAGAAGATGAGAAAATCATCACTACCAAAAATCACTTAGCTTCATGTCCAATATACGGAAGATTCTAAAAACATGTCGAGTGCAGGTTCAGTCCAGGGGCTATTGAATCAACAGCTTTATTGATCAAGCGATGCATTGAGGTTAGATATATTCTTTATTTTTAAAATAATTCGATTTATTACAGTTATCTATCTTATACGACCACATTGGGAAAGTAATTTGCTGTTTTGATAATTGAAGGAGGCGGTCAGTTATTTGAAGTATAATTCCATGGTGCTGTATGCAAAGTGCATACAGCACCATGGAATTGTACTTCAAATTGTACCTCAGCATAGAAATTGTTAGGAATTTTCCCTCCCATTGTGATGCATTTAGATTTGGTGAAACCAATGACAGAGGATACAGAATTATTGATTTTGCTATTCAAAATAATTCGACAGTTATTAAACAGAAGAGGAGATGGGTACTTGTTTGGGCACACTGGACAGTAGGAGATGTAGTTGTGATTTGAAATTCTGTAAAGAATAAGATGTCTGGTCTAGTACCACTTGTCCTTAATACCCACTAGACAGATATGAAGTAAAACATACAGAATGTCATGCCGGCTTGGTCATGGGACAATCAAAGGTGGCGTTCTCTTTTGGAGACATCAGAAGATCTCATGAAAAATATACTACTGGTACAAGGACCTCTCAACGAACATAAAGATATTTAAACGTGAATTTCGTCTGAGAAACACATTTATGATTTGAATATGGAACGTTTAAATCATTATATCAATTTGGTCAATTCAAGATTCTGCAACAAGAACTAGCACATTATGCATGGCCTATCATTGTTATATGTGTAACAAGATAGCTAAAATCTGAAGAATTAACAACAGTGAAAAACAAACAATTTCTTGACTCATGTACTCCAGAAGTTGAGCAAGAAGGTATTGGTTTCTTCTTCCAAGATAATATTTAGCACTATGTCATAGATTTTAAGCCTGTTAATAGTAGATTTGCAGTAGTGAGATTAAAGAGTAAGCAACTAAATGTATCTATCAAACAAGTATATGCATCAACAACCTCATATCTATCAACAATCAGAAAGTGGATCTCATTTATGACAAATCAATAACCTAATTCGTGAAACACACAAGAAAGATTTTCTAATCGTACAAGGGAATTGGAATGCAAACATTCGAATAGATATAGGAAGGAATTTTCCCCATTTGTGGGCTCTTTTGGATTAGGAGAAACCATCTTAAGAAGAAAAATATCCTAAGAGAATGTAGTATTAATAAACCTTCGATTACCCAAGAAATATTAGACCGTTGTGGTAGTGGAGAAGATTAAGACCAACTCAACACATTAGGAATCACAATGAACATTATAATTATATAAATAAACAGATAAAAAAGGAGATAAAGCTTGCAAAATATAAGTATTATCCAAAACAATGCAAGTAAATTGAGGATAGCCATACAACATCATACCAAATAATCAAGAAATTAATATAGCCTTTTCGTTCGTAAGAGCTGAATAACTGAAGATGAAGAAAAAATAAAAATTGCTTATCATGAAAAGTATGGAAAAGATGATTATGATTCGAGTAAACCATTCAAGTATGGTGATACCTTCTAACAAAATTTAGAGGGTTGTCCCAATGTTAATTTCAATGAACATTGAAATGATGTAGAAGTAGAAAAAGCCATTTTAAGATCAAAAGTAGGAAAAACAGCAAGATTTGACAATATTCCATTAGAACTATTTAAAGAAGAGGGACAACTACTGCTAGTGCACTTCACCAAATTTGTCAAAAGATGCGGAACACTAATATGTGTCCAAAAGATCGGCGAACAGGTATTCCCATTCAAAAAATAAAAATGCAATTAGGACAGTTAGCCTCACCAGCTATCAAATATATTTTTGATTTTTGGACATCTTACTCTCACGTATTAATTAAATTAAAAATGGAATCAACTTTTTCAGAATTTCAGGATGGATATGGAATGACCAGGAGCAATTGACCATATATTTACGCTCGGTATCATTAGAGAAAAAAATATAGAACACAACAATGTGCCACAATTGTATTGACCTACAGAAAGACTCATTCCAATTGTCATGATGCCCTTGAAAATTTTGTAATATTATGAAATAGCAAAATAATACGACTGATTGAATCCTTATACTCATCTTCTGATATGATGGTTGAAATCCAGGGGAATAGAGTGATAGCAGGAGAAAGATTAAATCATATAACATTTGCTGATTATATTATTGCTCCATATCTTTTAGCGGAAAACAAATCCGATCTTCAGGAAATAACTACAAAAGTTAACTCATAATCTGAAAAATACGGCTAAGCCATAAATCCCCCCAAAATCAAAAACAAAGACAAATATCTCTGCTTCTTACCAAGAAGGAAGTATTGTGGCAGAAATTGAAAAAAATTTTATTCGAGAATACACTCATAGAATAAATTGAACAGTTTAAATAACTAGGCAATATCTTCGATAAAGATGGAAGATCAGAAAGAATATTAGAACCAAAATTGCAAAAGCAACAATAGCAAACCAAAACCTAAAAACCACTATGGACCGATAACAACCTTACAATTACACGCAGATCTTAATTCAGTACTACTATACGCGAGTGAAACTTGGACCCTCCTATTTTGGTGTGAAGATGAAGTGAGGTTGCTGGCATGAAATGTTATTGACAACTCTTAATTATACCATATACTGATCGTGTCACAAATTTTGAAGTAAAACAAAGAATCAGTTCTTTCGCCCGTCCAACTGATAAGATCATAAAAAGATTTGAAGAAAACAACTCACCTGGCTTGGTTATATCAGCAGATATACTGGTCTCCCAATTAATAACCTTAGATTACAAGAATCTAAGGTTATTTATTCAACCAATTGGGAATAGATAATGAAATAATATTCTTAATTAAAACTCAGTATCATCCCTCAAAAATGTTAATAAAAATCAATGGCAACTAGCAAACCTTTCAAAATGGAAATAAGTGCGCCGAAACCTTCTAACCTGTATCAGGAATATGAAACAAACTTAGCTTTGGAAAACAGTGGTATTGGAATTGCAGTTGTTGACAATAACCTTAGATTTGCCGAGGACATTGACCAAGTAGAAGAGAATGAACATCAATTACGAATAAATAACAGACAGAGTTTCTAAGGCACTCAGTGATTATGAAATAAAATCTGCATTCACAAAACAAAAACAATAACTTCGGGACAAAGAGCTTATGAAAATTTCACTTAATTACTAAATATAAAGAGCCAAAGGCTCCTGTTTCACTTAATGATGAAATATTGGAATAAATAGAAAAGTTTTCTTACCTGGGAAGTGCAGCACACAGATGGACGCTGTAAACATGGCATAAAAGCGCTCATTTCTGAAGCAGCAGTTGGTCTGTAGAGGTTATTACAGCTGTTTGGAACGACTATAAATTCAACTAACTACAGAATTCTACCTCACCGACACTCTTGTTAATAATTCCTTCTTACTATATGGTTTATGTGAGAATTGGACATTGCTAAAAGGAAGATAAAAAAAAGGCTACTGGGTTTCGAGATGAATTGTCACAGAAAAATTTGAAGATACCGTACACGGCACACGTAACAAATGACGAAGTTAGAATGAAACTCGGCTCCCTCGCTAGAACATAATAGGAAAATAACATCATTCAAATACCTCAAAAACATCTCTTGTATGAGTTGAGCTATTTGGCTAAATCTGTAGTTTGTCTAAAAACAGCACTAGGGATTGTTTAATTTCTGTTAAAAAAACACTGAAGCGATCTAGAATCACCAGGATCGATAAGGAGATCCTGTTAAGGAGATCTCAGGATTGACACAAATGGAAATACTATGTCAGGACTGTCACTTTTATAGTGACTCACCGGTATACATAAGATTATAGCAAAGAAATAAAAGTACCAGAAGTTGGTTGAAATGTAATGATCGGTTAAGTGAAGGACGACAGCTTGATGATAAATTACTATAATTAAAGTGATCAGTTGCAGAAAAGTTTTTTTTTTTTTTCAAAACGTCTTCTTGCTTATATGACTGGATTGCTTCTAGTTTTACTAGTGTATTCAAATGTTCTTCAGAGTTAATCTGATTTGAATAACTCTACAGAATAATTTTGGGTTATGAAGAGTAAGCCTGATTTGTCTATAGTTCCTTAAATCCGACTGACATTTTTTTTTCTTGTTTAAAAAGGACGAGCTTTGATTTAGTTACTGGTCTGGGATAGATTCACTGATTATAACATTGGCGTAGAGTTTCACCACAATATGCCACAATTCTCACCTTCACCATCATCAAATTCCATTCCTAACGTGTACCCTCAAGGGGTATACAGACTATAATGACAATACTACATGAAGAACGTACATCATTAATAACTTCAGATCTAATATATTTGCCTTCTAAGGCACTTTTTACTTTATTGATCCACCTATATCTTGGTCTTCCTATGGGTATTTTTCCTGCCAACCTGGCAGAAAAGAGTTGTTATTTGTTATTCTTCCCTCTCTCGTTCTGTTTAAGAGACCATACCATATGAGATTAGCTCTGCTAACACATTCCTGAAGGCTGACAATGTCAAGTTCTTTCCTAATATCCTTGTTTTTTTAATATGATATTGCCATTGATGCCATCTGTTCACGCACTTAATGTTTCTCAGAACTTTCGTATCTGCGGTCTCTCTAGTCTTTGGTCAAGTGTTTTACTTCTAACCCAGCTCTCAGATCCATAAGTTAAAACAGGTTTGAACACCGTCTTTTATACAGCTAATTTAGTGTTTTGACTAATTTCTCTCTTATTTCATATAAATTTATTCAGTTGATTTTCTGCCATACCAGTTTTGTTGATTTTGTTGTCTATTTCCATATTTAATTGACCATCTTCACTAAAAATCGTGCCTACGTAACTGAAATTCGTTACATGTTTTATAGATTCTCCATTAAATGCATTTGATATTTTCAATGCTTCTGCCTATATTCACTGTCTTTTCCTTGTTATTGCTGACCTTCACACCAAAGCTATTACAACAGTATGAATGTAAGAATCGGGAAGTCATTTATCATTTTTACAATGCCTTGATACGACCTCACCTGGATGGATGTCGGATAGTGAGATATTTAGTTTCTATGGATAGGATCTGGAGGTTATTGAATATCATTAGCTTTGTTTTTCAGGGTTTATATATATGCGGTTTTCGATTAGTCAGCTAGTGATCAAATTGATGTCGTACATATTTGTGTAAGCTATGTCTGCATTGCTGTGAATGGATACTATGACCTTGTCGTCTGAGTATTGGTTACTTTTTAAGAAAAGGTGGCTAATATCGTGTGTGTGTATGTTAAACAGAATGGAAGAAAGAACAGCTCTACAGATTACCGGTAGTTCTTTACTTTGCGCTGATCCCATACGTATGACGTGCTTTCTGTTTTCCATGTATGCTTTGAACTACTGGAATAGACGACTTCCGATTCTGATATGTGTTAGTTTGTTCAACAAAGTTTTGTGTGTCAAACGCTTTTGTTAGGTCAATAAAAACAACTAATACTATTTTTTTTAATCTAACGCTGCTTTTATTAGGTCTATGAAATCTTCCAGAAGTGTTGCTGTTCCTTTATTTTTTTTGAAAACCATATTCTGTTTTTGGGATGATTTGGAATTTTTCAATGATCGTGGAGAGTTTGAGATACATAATGCGCTCCATGATTTCGTTGATTACAGATGTGTTTTTTTTTAATCGACGTTTATTGTCTTTCAAAGAAACGAGTGTAGGGTACATTTTGTTACATGTTACTACAATTATTATTATGATTAGCACAATATAATACTATAATTAATGTTAAAATTAATAGTAATTCTAACAAAAAGCAATTTACAGTTACAGTTTTACACAAAAACAGTTAAACAGCTATTTTTGCATTTTGTCATTTACATTTTAATTTTACAGTTTATTTTTGTTACAATTTACATTAACAATTACTTTTTGTTGGCTAACATGCAATAGATAATGCTGAATGCATTCATTTCACTTTTCATAATAACAATTTATTTATTTATTTTTAAAAATCGACAACATCAACAAAAATGAACAATGAAATTTTACAATTTTACAATTACGTACTATGTGTACATTTCAGTACAATAACTTTATATAACTTTACTTTCACTTTTCATTACCTCGCAGAAAAATTACATATATTATGATATTTCTGCATAATTTCTTACACTTTTCGCTCTTAATAATAACTATATAATTTGCATAATGTGGAGTTCATATAACAGAATAATAACAATCAAAGTAATCGTTTGCGAATATAGTTTGCAAATATAGCAAATATATCATTTACAAATATAGTTTGCAGCCTGTGTAGCTCAGTGGATGTGGCGTTTGCACACCACGGAGCTTGGCCACACGAAAGAAGACTTGATTTCGACTCTAGTCGGCGACTTTCTAGAGGAAATTTTTCTAAGCCTTTTTTCGACCAGTCCCCGAGTTTGTCGATTTCTGGCACGAGCAAGCGGGTTTTTTCTCCTGTAAACTCTGGTTTTTCGTCCCGTAAACTCAAGAAAATCGACCGTAGAACCCACATTATTTCAGACATTAAATACGAGTGTTTGGGTTAAGGACCACGAGATGGCGGCACTTGTTGAGCCGTCACTCTTCACTGCGTGCCGCTTAATTAGTGACAGCCTTGGACCAGCTATCTCTGATTGGGTACAGTGGAGATTGAACTGCCCACTCAGCCTCCAAAAGTTACATAGGGCTAAAAACGGCCTCGCCTACTCCCTATATATACGGGAATAAAAAGGCGTTAGCTGATTTTTTTTTTGATATAGTTTGCAAATATAGTATTAAGTAAGTCTTTAATCATGAGTTTGAAAGTATCTAAGTTGTTGCTAATCTTAGGATCAGGAAGGGACACAAGCAATGATGCACACCTTGTTGTGTATCATTGCTTTTGTTCTTCATCTTCTCACGGCATAATAGACAACGCCATTCGGTACGTTTCGCAGCTTCTTTTGCTTTCCATGTGCTTTCCGAGATCCCGGAGCACTGGTAGTTTTGTCTTCGATAGCAGCCAGAGCAATAGGACCCGTCCCCTTCGTCGCTATATGGCTTATTGCACCTGTTACATCTCATTGTGCTTGGTGACCTTTGAACTTTCTTCCCTTTAGCAACTGCAGTGCAACTTTTAAAATGGTGACGTCCTTTGTTCTTCGTTTGTTGGTGATAACAGCTAACTCATTCTATGACTTTTCAGCACATAAAATTTGGATTCTACGTAGCCGATTTCGATGAATTATATGTCCTTGTCTTCAGTGTAGCAAGTAGAATTAAATAGCAGCACTTTCAAATTAATGACATGAGTTAAACCCTCTTTAAAACTATAAAAACGGGAGCAGCGATAACAGCATGTGTGCATTCATAATGACTACACAGCGCCCTTTGTGATCTATGTATAATAATAATAATAATAATAATAATAATAATAATAATTCTTTTGTCTTCAGGTGAGTTCCCGAAAGGCACTTATGAAGATTAAAGACTATATCACAAATGACATACCCACTGAGGTGTTGAGCCGATGCATTAATGCCACGTACGGAGCTGCAATAAGGCTTTGTGCGCATGTAAAAAACGCAATTAAAAGTAACTTCAAGCATTGGTATGAAGAAGATAAGCTTAATGTTGAAGTCTTGAAGAAACAGTTTAAAGAGATATACAGACAGTTTCAGTAAGTCACCCATTAATAATAACCCAAAACGCCCATTGGAATGCTTATTTTTACTTAAATATTACTAATTAAGGAAATCATAGTAAGTCAACAGTTAATGTTATCAGTGGATGCTATCTTTAATTAATTAGAAAAAGATTGTTTTTAGTTAATTAGTTAAAATCGGTTGAGAAATATTAAGTATTAAGTAAATACATTAATAAATAAATACATTTTAAGAGGTAATTATTTTATTTTACGTTTATTTGAAACATTGTCTGATATTTTACAATTTTTTTTGTTAATGATCGATTCAGTACTGTATATATTTCGATTTACTTTGGTAAAATCTTTACCATTCATCATCTTCCGTATCAGCCTAAAGATGGTTAAGATTTACCGTGAACAACAGCTTTCCAGTCCAATCTATCAGCAGCCAAGTTATTTAAATTTTGGTAACAGTTCACACTACTTATACTCTTGATGTTTTCTATCCATTTACTTCTGGAGCTTCCCAGGTTAACTGTCCTTCTACCCTTCCGGTTTGGAGAATTTGAAGAAGCCTTTTAGTAGGCATTCTGTACACAAGTTCATATCATTAACTGTTTTTCTATTATTCTTGTTATTTTTAAAATATGGTACTCACTGATCTCCTGATTGATTTTAATTTCAGTCCATGATGTTTTATTTGTTTTCCTCAAACGCTTGTTTCAAAGTCTGTCTGTCTGTCAATCGGTCGGTCTCTCTGTCTGTCTTGGGTCTATTAATAACCCTAGTCTCTGAGCCATAAAAGAACCGTGAACTACTCGTATACTATTGAACCATTGAACTGTATATTTTGATTTCAAGTTTTTTGGAGAGATGAGTATTTTTCAATATATTTTTAAGTTTGGAGACAAGACCAGATTTATTCTACGTTTAGCAATTTCTTAAAAATTTAGCCTCTCTGTGATCAATGTGCCTAAGTAATTGAGCTTTTAACCTCTTCCAGTTTATTTCATTCTACTTCAAAGTTAAGTTCTCCATTTCTGTCTATTGCCATTGTTCTGGTTTCACTAAAATTTATGGCATTACATAGTCTGTACAGATTTTATGGTAACTTTTCAATCATATACTTTGAAATTTTCCTGATTACCTGTGAAAATTCTATATAATCTTCATATTTTATATGATGTAACTTTAATCATTCATAATCATCTCTATGCTTTTGGGATGAACTCTTTCACTATTTCTTCTAGACACAGGTTAAACAAATATGTTAAAAGCGGACATAACATTATGATACCGTTTTCGACTATACTGGTTATACAGAAGTTTCAGCTGCTCGAAATTTTATTGTTGCCATAATATTTTAACAGTACCGCAGGATGATTTTGAGTATTTAATCTCTCTTTATTTTTTGTTTAAACATTTCATACAATATATTTCTGCATAATGAGTTAAATGCTTGCTTAAAATTTACAAATAAGCGTTAAAGATTTCTTTTTTTACCCGTAGTGTTTTTGAATTTTATAAGACAACAGGATTGATGATTACTAACGCTATTTTTTCAAAGAGACAGTCAAAATATTTTTGGATTATATGTTAGTTAAATATGGAAAACATCATTTCAAAACGGAAAATCTTTAAAGGAAGTGCACCTCAATAGATTCTGATCATAAAATTCTTATCAGCAAAAATAAAGTTTTAATTCAAAACTAATACGAAATACCTCAAAGGCTTGACACCGGAAGAGGTTAAAAACTCAATTACTTAGGCACGTTGATCACAGACAGGCTAAATTTTTAAGAAATTGCTAAACGTAGAATAAATCTAGGCTTGTCTCCCGCCAAACTTAAAAATATATGGAAAAATACTCATCTCTCCAAAAAACTTAAAATCAAATTATACAGTTCAATGGTTCAATAGTATACGAGTAGTTCACGGTTCTTTTATGGCTCAGCGACTAGGGTTATTAATAGACCCAAGACAGACAGCCGATTCACAGACAGACTTTGAAACAAGTGTTTGAGGAAAATAAATAAAACATCATGGACTGAAATTAAAACCAATCAGGAGATCATTGAGTACCATATTTTAAAAATAATAAGAATAATACAAAAACAGTTAGTGATATGAACTTGTGTATACAGAATGCCTACTACTTCCAGAATGGCAGCGTTAAATCTTAAATCACAAACATTTTTGGGGAAATGGGAAAATGTAATACTAGATGCAATAAAGCAAACATTACAGAAAAAAAAGACAATAATAATAATTGCCTTATTACTGAAATAATACATCCGTATTTTGTTTTTTCATATTTTTCATAAGAAAAGGATATAAGCATAACTTTCTACTAAAAGCACACATGAATTGATGAGTTAAAAAATAAAATTACATATAAAAGTGAAAAAACAAAATTAAATTTGATAAATCAAAAATCAAATATGTCAGAATAACACAATAGAATAAAATTCAAAAGCACACACTAGAAGTAAAAGATATAACAAGCAATTTGACTGATGAAGTTAAAAATAAATTCTGAAAATGTTAAAAATATCAAAGATAATTATATATAAATATATAAATAAAAGATTAAAATATGACCCTAAATATTAAAGATTCTCGTAGAAATAGATGCTGTGATCACCACTGAAGCGCTGGGTAGACATGAAATATTGATAGTTTTGGAAGTATGGAGGAGAAACAGCAAAGCATTATTTAGTGCAAATATTTAGCCAAGTTTTATCTGGGAAAAATCCCAATGACTGGAAACTGAGAAGAAAAATTCTATTGCGTTAAACAATTCAGTACCGGGATGTGCAAATGATAGTTACAGACATAAATTATCAGAATTTATGCAAAATAGAATTAGTTCTGCTTATGAGCAACATTTAAGAGAACAGAAGATGGGATTTAGGAGAGGGAATCTACAATTCATCAATCTCGTTTATAATTAGCTGAATTGAAGTGAAAAAAAAAAACACCTCAGAAATCTTTACCATTAACCAAACTAATCGGTTTATTGTAAACCTTTTCGTCATAATAATACTGTATGGAAGCAAATTATTTAAAAAAATTATTGGCGTGTAACTGTTTAGCTCAGACAAGTATGACAGGCACGTTGGCTGGCCATTGTGCAAAAGCACTGTGAACACATAATACAGTATATTGAAATGTCTGTTCGGAAAACTGTTATTGCTTAAGATAAAAATTATATTATTTAATGTAAAATCAAGTATGATATGATTTCATCATTTAATGTAGAAAACAGATAATTATACAATATCAACTGCGAAATAACTGGTCTCCTATAGTGAGGTGGCTCACACAGTTCTATTAGTTGTATCAGTTTAGAAAACATTTTCTTTCTTCGGATGCTTTTTTCTATAGATTGTACTATATAGGTGTACTATTATAAACATCGCTACCATTCAGGTTAACACTGTGAACAAACTTTTTCTAAGATTCGATGTATAAATAAATAAATATCAGCGTGAAATAAGAACTAGTATAGACACTAATAATCATGTAGATAAGAGCTGTGCACGCAATTCATTCATTTCATGACAGTTCGGCCCATGAATAGTTATTTACCAATTACATCAGTAACGTGGATGAGCTAAGAGTCACAGGAGCCTTACTCTAAGTAGCAAGGTTCCCAATATGTGCATTATTTAGTGCGCATGTCGAACATGAGCACTAAATAATGCTTTGCTGCTTCTCCTCCTCCATACATAGATTTATTTAAAAATATAACTTAAACGGCTTTGTTTTAATAACGATTCTCTCTCTCTCTTTCTCTCTCTCTCTCATTACTGAATAATAGAATATTATTTTTATGTATTTTCACAAAGTATAAATATAGCACTGTTCTGAAATTGTCCATCAACTTTTTCTTCTACAGAGACAGTATTGTGGTGAACTTCATGAAGAAATATTTCATTAATCCTATCAAAAACTTCAACCGCTACATCCACAGAGAGTTGGATACAATATTTACAGAATCGCACAAAGAGAAAATTCAAAAATTTAGAACGTCACTTATCTGGTGGCTTCGAGCTCAATGTACCAAAGGGACTGTTTGCTACTTATTGAAATACATCAAGGAAGGAGGGGAATCGAGTGAGATTATTAAAACAACGTTCAATTCCTTGAGTGAAATTTATTACAGATTATCAGTAACTCTTCAGAAACCTTTGCAACGTAAGTATGAAGATCCTGATGTTATTTTCTAGTGTTACATAAAATTCTAATTCTCGATGTTATATGTTTTTGTCTTTTGACTTTCAGATCACATGAGGCAGTGGCCGTCGTCCATATTAAATAACATCAATAAAAGCTTAAACAAATTCAGAAGTACACTGTCAAAACTCGTTCTTGTGAGAAAGACTCGCGAACACTGGAACCATCTGTGCAAGAAAATTGAGATTTATAGCAGGAATCAGTGGGAAAAGATTCATCGTGTCCTAGAAGAAAGTGCCTGTAAAATATTCCACCAAGGAACAATAAGCGAATTTAATAATTTATTTTACAAGTTTTTCGAAGAGGTATAATTTGTTCTCTAAGTTTTATAATGCTTTTATGGTGAAAATAGTGTGATATTATCTCCACAAAGAATCATAAAATAATTTTTTCAAACATTTTTTCAGATTAAGAAAGCACATGTAAATCATCAACTGTTAGGAAAAATTCGACACATCATGAGAAACTGCATTGTTGCTTTCTTGACAGATCCTGTTCGAGTAGTAGAGTTTGATCCTAGGGTCGGCCATATGAGAGCACAAGCAAGATTTCCTGATCAGTTTCCCAATAGTTCCTTTCACAGAGTACAATCATCAGGTGAGTTATGTACATAACATTATTCCGAATCTATTTTAATAAGGCTGTGATTTCCATTTGGACGCTTATATTAACACGTAAGTTTTTGAAGAATATAAAAGCTGATGATATCTTAATAAGCCATAATGCTAATTATCAGCAGTTATAATTTGTTAGAAGAGTTAAATATATAACACTTTTAAAAGCTTCATTCAGTTAAAAAGTTTCGGAAGACAGCTATTTAAAAGCAAATGAAGTATTTCTTTTGAACTGATTTCATATTTTGAAGTTGTTAATTTTTCATAAACAGCGTAATACCATACGACTTTCGAACTTCTTTATCATTTTAGATTTGGAATTCTTGAGTTTATATCTTAATTTTTAAGTACTTTTAAAAGGTTTATATAATGTTGAAAAATATTTATTCGAAACCAAGATTATTCGACGTAATGATATTATTTAGAGTTATTTTACACAAGAAAATAAAACCGCGCTTTGTCGATTTAGATTCATATTTACGGAATTAGATATACTGTATTTAGATATAATATTAGACTGAGCCTCCGTAGCTCAGTTCAGTATAGACAAAGCCCTTTGGTCGGAATGACCTTGGTTCGATTCCCGTCAGTGACGTGAGGAACCTTTATCTTGTCTTTCGACGAAAGGTGAGTTAGCCGGTGTCATACGGAGGTAGGGGTTTTTTCACCAGGAAACTTA